>NC_067482.1:75642079-75872079 GCF_947179515.1 Apodemus sylvaticus
TCACTGCAGAGCCCCAAGCAGTCTTGAGGCCTGCATCAAATACGCATGCCCCCGGCACTGGGCCCTGGCAGACAAAAGAAATTCCAGACTCTGGGTGGGTTTCAAAGCTTCTAACCACCCATCCCACCCACTGCTACCATATGAACAGGAGCTGCCACCCCACGGAGAAGCACGCCTTCCTGAGCACTCCTTCCTGAACAGAGCTCGCTGCCTCACAGAACTATCATGTCGGCTGTCACCTCCAAACCTCCTAAAATTCAGGTAAAAAATGACTCTCCCGAGCAGTGCCCAGCACCTGCTCAGGAACACATCCACCAGGACATTTGTTAATGGCCCCAAGGTGTGATATCCCTGTCCCTTAGAGAACCACAGCCTGGCTTCTGCCATTGTCTCATTCTGTGTGGGGATGAACCCAGGTAACACCGAATCAGTCTCAACTCCTGAGTAACTTCCTAGCATTCAGAGAGGTTGATGAACTGTCCCCTCTAGGGGGTGATAGGTCAGATCCAACTCTGACCTCATTCTCATCCCCTACCCCCAAGCCGTTGTCACCCCACAGGACCTTTGAGCTGGAGAGCCACCTCAGAAGGTGAACAGGTGTTCCTACTATACCTGTGAGGAGACAGCTCAGAAAGGGCCAGTGGCTGGCCCAGGTGCTTGGAACAGGTGGGTAGCTAGCTGCTCTCAGCAGGCTGAAGCCTTGGGACTACCTGCTCTGTTCAGAAAGTGTCAGATCTCTGTTCAGCAGAGCGTGCTGGCTGGAGCCAGGCCTATGTCATATGTGACTGAAATTCAGAGCAGGCCTGAGTGCTGGACTCTTGCTAGAGAGTTCCAGGCTGAAGTTCCTGTTTGGAACTGAAGAATAAATGGACTCACATTCTGTAAAGGCAGACAGGATGCTCCTGCTATAGCAGATGTCTAATCACCCCAACTGCCAACAGCCAGGAACCTCTGCCCTCGAACTTGTTATTTCTGGTATCCAGCTTCATGTGCATTCAAGGTGGGGCAGCCACAAGCAATAGGAATTTCAGGGCTCTTCTACCTGGAGGCAACCTTTGACCTGGGATGGACAGGCCTAGCTGTGAAGCCAGGAAAGAACAGTTCCCAGAGCTCTAAGAGACAAAGCCGAGTGACCCACAGCCACTGACGGCCGCTCACTGACCCTTCTGCCTACAACACTCCTTACCTCCCTCTGCTTCCTGTGTGGACTTCCTGAGAAGGCTGCCCCTTCATCTCAGCATCAGCGGCTGAGACCTGAAGCCACGAGAGGACCTACCCAACTCCCCCCTGCATCCGGAAGCCCTTACGTCTGTCTGCCTTATGCACGCTAGAAAACACTCTGAGCTCTTCTTCATTTATTCAAGGTGAAAAGAACTTTACCCAAAACAGTTTGAATATGCTGGGATTGTTCAGTGGACTATAGCTGGTTCTGGGTCATCTCTTGAAGGTGGCATTTAAAAAGACAAAACCACAGCAATAGTCCTTGGCGTGAGTGTCTGTGACCCCTAAAGTTAATCCCAGGGCACACTCGAATCTGGCTTCCAACTCTTTTGATCCCTGGAAGCGGAGAGAGAGGTGACCTGGAATGGTGTCTTCTGGACTACGTGGCAGCAACGACCAAAAGTATTGGGGATCAGGCCACACCCAGGGTCAGAGACAGACCCAAGGTCCAGGGACCTGAGGCTTTCACACCTGAGACGTGGTTTTCACAGGCCTCAGTTTCCTTCTAGGCATATGGCAACAGCTATAGCACAAGGTCAGTCACGAGGTCTGCCACCTCAAATGTGCTCAGCAGACAGAAGGTATGGACCCACCAGCTCCGCTGCCACAGCAAATGAGGTCTGAGAGAAGATCGGCAATAAGCCAGAACAAGTCATTTGCTGCCACCTGACCGAGGACCACAGCACAAACTGTCCACAGCACACAGTAAACGTGGACATCTGTTAGTCACAAACTCCATTTTAATAAGCACCTACTATGTGCAGGGCACTGTGCCCACTAGGGGTCCCACATCACCCAGCTGCCTGTTCTCAGCTGACACCTCCCCTGGAGCACCTGCCAGAAAGGATTAAGAAGTTGCCTCAGGAAGCCCCAGCTTAGTTCTGGAATGTTCCCCCAGCCGAGAAGGAGAGGCCAAAGAAGGAGAGAAGGACCAATTATGTGCTGCTGCTGTGCCAAGATGAAAGGCGCTTTCTGGGGCTGCCCTCTGTCCTGTTTGGGCTGTCAACAGCAATTTGACGAGGAAAGCTGCTGCCCTGACCTGCTTTTTAGGACTTCAGGATGTCCTCAGCCAGGAGGTGACCAACCAGCATCTTCTTCAGGATAGTCCCCAGTTGAACCTCACCCCTAAAACTAGGAGTGCTGATTGGAACAAAATTCAGGGCCGTCTCCCACTAATGGCGTCTGAGCTCGGATTGATGGCGAGTTAGCGTGGCTCTAATCTGCTGCTGGCCGTGGCCATCCTCGCTGAATGGTTGATTGTTACTAAATTCTAATTGGTTCTGGGTCACTCCCTTCCAAACAGCCGCTGCGTCCTGTTCATTTTTTCAATTAAATCTTAACAATTCACATCTGACAAAACTCAAAAATCTTGTCAAAAATGGTTCTGATTTGTGTGGTAAAAAGCACACAGGCAAGCTGTGCCGGAGCGCAGCAGGCCAGCAAAGAGGGCTGTAGCCGGCCGGCTACGGGAACCCAGAGTCGTTCCTTAGCTGGTTAAGGCACCTTGACTGTGAGTTTGCACACAAGTGCTTTTTCCTGAGCTGTGACTGTTCAAACCTTTTCACCTTTCATCTCTGATTGAAAGTTGCATTTTACCATATATAGGTATACATACATACATACATACATACATACATACATACATACACACACACACACAAATATATGTGAGCTAATATGGAAACAAAAACAAACAAAAGCAAAGGCAAAGGCCTGGGGAGTGGCTCAGGGGTGTGGGTACCCGAGCCTGAGGTTGTGGTCATGAGAATAAAGCTACAAAGACTTCTTCCTCTCTGCCTTCCTCAAGTCTTGCAGTTCAGTGTTCATTGCCCACCCCCATCCCAGCCAGGGATTCCCTCTGTCCCCACAGCCCCGCCCCTTAGTCAGAGCCACCCTTGGACGTCCCCATGCTAACAAGCAGGGGTCATCCCACAGACCATGGTGCATGCTTGTTAGGGTACCCATGGCATCCCGGTCAGCACTACTGTGGCTGCATGAATGGCTGAGCCACGAGACTGTGGGTCAGGTTGTGTGTGCACTAAGTGCCTGGCCAAGGTTTGGAGATGGAGGTTTGGACCAACTCTGCTCGCCGTGTCCTGGGGGCTCTCCCAGAAGCTTTGGGCATGAGTTGCCTCCTCCTTCTCTGTCTCTACATCTATGGCTTGCACCTTGCACCCAATACAGCCCCCCCCCCGTGATTGCCTTTGTGTGTACAAAGCCCTTCCCCAGCCCTCACCCTGCCTCTCGGGGGACAGGGAAACTGTGGGCAGGCATCCCCTGACAGGAAGCCACTACCCCCCACCCCACCTCCTACCTCCACCCCCACCCTGCACAGCACACGGTTCCCTTCCCTACACAGCAGCATGCTACTCCGCTGTTTTCATCAGTGGTCACTGCCAGGTGCCTGCAAACACTGTGGTGCCAGCCTTGTGCCCAGCATGTGCAAAGGTAGTAGAGGGGCCCAAGGATCCAGAGACAATTGGGTTCTTATCTCAAATATGCTGGCAGTTCACGGGCACAGTGAGACTCCCCAAAGCATCTGAGTCACATCAAGGCTCGGAGAAGTCCTGCAATTAAAAAGGACAGAAAGCACCCTCGTGTCCTGAGAAGCTCTGACCAGTGTCTCTGGTCACATCAGGAGGAGCAAGTCCTTCTGGATCTGAGGCTTGGGAAACCCTCTAAGGCAGTAGACATCTGTGAACAGTTTCTGCATCCAGCCCACTCCTTGGGACCCACTGAGCCCTGTGCCTTCCGCTCTACTGTCCAGGGAGACCTACAGGAGCTAGCCACAGAGCCAGCCAGCTGCACAGTCCCCTTGTTCTCAGTAGGCCTCACTGATCAGGGACAAGGCAAGGGACACAAGTGGCAATCAGAATCCTGAGGTGTGATAACCTCTGAACTTCCATCCTTGCCTGGATCTTTCTAGAATATGCTACACCCTGTACACAGCTGGTAATCCATAAATGCTTTCTGAACCCAAGAAGAAAGAACAAGTATTTTGAAGACAGAGGCACCAGAGGAATAGCCTCAAGTGGGGCTCCCAGAGGACCTGAGGTGACTTATAAAGTAACCCCTGGGATTCAGCCTGAACTGTGGTTGGAGGAGCCCATGGTGTGGATGGGCCCCTCACAATCATCATTCAGAAGCAGCCTCGCCAGTGGGAACCAGCTCTGACTCACCCCATGTGGATGCACAGAGAGAGCCCCCAGCAGTTCCAAAGCCACGCCAATGCCTGGGCTCTCTGCTGAAGCTCACCGACACAGGCCCAGGCCCAACTCAACCCAGCAAGGAAGCTCAGCATTGCCATCTGTGAGATGCAGTGTGACCCCAAGGTGCACTTCCTCAAACGAGATGGAGAGTCAGGAGCACTGAAAGGTTTAACAGTGGTGGCTGTCAGGGGCTATGTCCCCAGATCAGCATAAAGTCACAACCCTTAGCATCTCAGCTTGTTTTGAAACAGTCTTTACAGAGGTGGCCAAGAGCCAGGTGGTGGTGGTGGCGCATGCCTGTAATCCCAGCACTCTGGGAGGCAGAGGCAGGCAGATTTCTGTGTTCGAGGCCAGCCTGGTCTACAGAGTGAGTTCCAGGACAGCCAGGACTATACAGAGAAACTCTGTCTCAAAAATACCAAATCCAAAAAACCAAAAAAAATCTTGGAATCTTAGCACGAGGGAAGCAGAGGCAGGGGGAATGCTGTGAGTGTGAGATCAGCCTAGGCTACACTGTACTACCTTATCTCAACAAAACAAAACAAAAACTACAATAACCCAGAAGTGACTAAGGGACAAGGGAGCCCACGCTGGGCAGGCCCTCTGACAGACCCGGACTCTTCAGGAAGGGGACAGGAAGACAGAACACCTGAGGAAGCAAGGGAAACAGGGCCAGCTTCATTCCAAAAATCTGTCTGCAACTGTTTCAATCCCAGTCACTCCAAGACACTTAGCAGATGTCACCTTGTCCCCTGGGACTCCCACTCCAGGAAGCTACTCATTGTACATTGCTGACCTGCCCCTAGGAGATTTTCTTGGAGTCCCCAACTTCTAACTTCTGTGGGGCTCTGGCTTTCCTGGGCTAGGACAGGAAGATGTGGGAGACCCCGACAAGGGGACCCTGGGCATGACAGTTCCTTTTTGTGAGCTGCAGGGTGTGGCATGCAGCTGCTCATCACAGCCTGGCTCTCAGCTGCTTGTCATCAGATGAGGCACCCTGCCCCTGTTTCCTCCCCCTACGGGCCAATGGGAGAGATAGATGGGAGGCCACTTTGTGTTCCCCAACTCTTGTAGAGCCCTGGTCTTGCTGGGCCTCCTTAATCCAGAGTCCACCCTCCCTCCTTCTGAAGTCCCACATCAGGTCTGGACACAGTGAGGGTCTGCTCAATGACCACATAGATACAGAGTTGCTTGCTCGAGGATAGAAGCCCCACTATGAGAGACAGGGCTCCTTGGGGCTCTGTTTGCTAGTTCTGGCTTCACTGGGAGCCACACTCAACAATGCACCCCAAGACCTCACATCTCAGCCCACAAGAAGGTCACTCGGCTTGCCGGCACCTGTGTGGAGCCTCCATGCACCTTTTCCTGGGCACACCTGCTCTGCCGTATCCCTCTTATGAATCACATAAGCTTCTGGTCAGGGTTTTCTTAGACCTTGGCCTAATCTTCAGGGCCCTACTGAGCCCACCACTTTTGGGCAGAGGACCAACACTGCTCTTTCTCTATCTGAAGCCCTAGGATGAATCCACACTCCTGAAAAGTTGACCCAAGCTGCCCTCCCTCAGGCTGGTGGCTGTGCTCTACAGCCAGCCCAGCCTTCAAACTCTAAGGCCCCGCCCATGATCACCTCTACCAGGCTCACATTCCCTGAACCTGAGCTTGGTGCTCTCCCTGGCCGGGACCTTCCTAAGATCCCATCTAGGTGATCCCACCGTCTTCCGTCCACTGTTGGCACACTCCTGTCACTCACTGGATGCCTGTCTCCGTCCTCATGCAGACTTACTTGGGCTCCTGGATCTCCATCTCTCCTGCCAGGCTGGGCTCTGAGCCAGCGGCTGAAGTGGAAAGTGCCCACAGGTCACAGGCACCTCAGAAGGCTGGCCACACCAGAAGTCCAGGTTCCAGGGCCTCTTTGGTAGGAAGAACTCTCCTAACTCCCAATTCGGAGCCCAGTGCAAGCCCCAAGGTCTCAGATGAACAAACTGAGGCTTTTATCAGCTGGTCCAGCAATGAAGGAGGCAGTATTACCATTACGGAGCAGAATGCAGCTCTGGAGTCTGTCCCCAGCTCACCCCTGCCTGTGAGAAGGACAGGGCTGGATCTGAAGGGGCATAGGCCCTAGTAGAGAAACACCGAGAACTCTGAAGGCTGGGCTCCTTCCCTGCCCAGGCTCCTCCCCCAGCCCTATTCCCTGAGAGGGGGAGACTGGCTCCAGCGGGTCACACCACACCCATTATCTATGGTCCACTGGGCTTGGGGTCCTGTAGCATCAGCCTTGCTCTTTTGGTTACAGCTGTCTACACAGCAGCCAGCTGCCCTGGATCCCTAGACTTCACCCACAGACCCTGCAGACCCTGCAGACCAAGGCCTGCAGCATCAGTGTGGCTTTGATGGGTCCTTTCTGTAGCTGTGGAACAGGGCTCAGCACTGGGACTCTGGTTCCTGGTTGGAGAGGATCTGGTGCCCTCTGGGAACCAGTCCCAGGATGCACAAATCACAGGCAGAGTGACCCAGGTCTTCCGAAGCTCTTTGAAGGTTGCCTGGATCTCTGGTGAGGACTCAGGAGAGAAAGGGAGCCCTAGGGCCCTGGCTCGTTGTGGGGACTGCAGTGGCCTGGGCTATCTCAGAGTCCCTAAGTCTGAAGTGAGCTAAGAGGGCTGAGTGTCATCCTCTAGGCTGGGACCCTGCAGCTGCTTAGCAACGGGCATCTCTCAGATGCTGGGCAGAACACCTGTGTGTGTTGTAGAGCTACGCATGTGCAGGCACATGGTCTTTTGTGAGCACACACATGTACATGCACATGATCTTCTGCTGGTCTTCTGGATGTGCATGTGCATGTGCACACAGCCCTTTGTGGGCACACACATATAGATCCACGCAGTCCCCAGTGGATATATGTGTGCTCACACAGAGAGGGTTTTTGCTTACTCCCTGAGGTTGGGCAGTAGTAAGGTATCTGGGAGCTGGGGGAGGGGTGATCCTCAAAAATGCACCACAGGGAGCCTATGGGGACAGAGGGGGCCCATGGTAGCTCCTCCCTGGCACTCCAGTGAAGGCTCATCACAGTCAGGGAGCCCCCCTGAGCTCATCTGCCTGGTTCCTTCTTCAAGCTCTGGAGGAGCTGTGGACAGATACAGCGGGGCAGCACAGTGTGTGTCAGGCAGCTGTGAGTTAACTGATGGAGTGAGGAGCTCTAAAGGAAGTTAGCAGATGGACTACCCAGCAGTGTGTGTGTGTGTGTGTGTGTGTGTGTGTGTGTGTGTGTGTAGGGACTTCAGGGAAGTCTGCCCTCCTGACCAAGTGCCACAGAGCAACTGTGATGACAGGCTGGGTCCTTCCAGTGTCTGCTCTGTTCTGTGGTGAAGAGACACTTGCTGGGCTACCCACTTTCAATGCCTCCGCTATATCAGTCACATGACATGGGAGAAGCCACCCATCCACCCACACTCAAGGAGCCTTGAGTGACCAACACGCTTGCTCACGCACATGCACACATACCCTTCAGAAGCTCTTAAGTCTGGGTACAGCAGTGACCTGGGATCTTTGTGGAGGGTGACAAGCTTGGGTCCCACAGAACACTGGAATGGATGCACACTGGCTGCAGGAGGTAGCCAGCATGTGTCTGTGTCTGTATGTGGGGGGGTGGGGTGGTTGAGGGCAGGGCCTGAATACCTGCAGTGGTTGGTGCTGTACACGGATGTAGGTGGGCTATGGCCCTCAAGTGTCTAGATGTTGCTGGGAAGAGGTTTTTTTGAAATGTGGCAAACGTTTAAATGAGACACTGGGTAAAACCAAATGGCTCCCACAGTATAGTGGGCTTCTTACCAGTTCTCCCAAGCCAAAATGGAGATTATCTGAGGGGAAGGGATTCTCCTAGTGATTGCAGAATGGCACTTCTGTCTAGGTTTCTAGTCCAATCATGAGATTTATACATTCAGGACAGCATCAACCCTTGTTTGAATTTCTAGCATGTCTATCTGCCCATGAAGTTTCTCACTTGCCCATTTGTCTGTCCAGTGCATCCCAGAGTTCTACTTTCCTCAGAGAATCCTGACTGGCACTTAGCGGCAGACACAGAGCGTTTGGTAATCAGAGTTCCCCCACCAAGCACTTTCATCCACACCCGTCAGCAGGACGTGTGCATTCTACACTTTATGTCCTGAGGAAAAACAAGCTCAGTAACCACTGCCACCCCTACCTCCTCCCCTGCCCCGGGCTTGGACACCTCCTCCTGTGGAGACACCAGGTGAAGGATTCCTAGGGCTCACAGGCTGGGTACAGTCTCGGATCACAAGTCAAGATCTTTGCTTATCCCTTAAGGCTGTGAGCTAAGAGTGCAGTGTTTTAGCCACTGACAGGCCATCCCTGCTGCCCTAGTTTGGGGGGGGGGGAGGGTGGACATGAGAACTGGGAAAGAAGCTTCCAAGAGACAGCTTGCCTGTAGTTTGAGGGTTTCTGGAGTGGGGATGCAATTGGGGTTGGAGGTTTTCTGGAGCAGGATGCAGTTGGGACCCGAAACAGCCCCAGTATGTTCCAACTTCACTAGTCCACCTGGATGGAGGGAACCTCTGGCTGCTGACACTCTGTGTGAGAGCTTAGGGAGAGATAAATAAGGAACCCAGAAAAGTAACCCTTCAGGATCACAGCCAGCCATGAAGTACAAGCATTGTGTGTGTGTGTGGGGGGGGGGATTATATGGCTGGGTTCCAAGTAAAAATGATGGACTGGTGACAGATTTCTTAAAAACCATAAAAACAAACAAACAAACACCCTGAAATGACAAAAGAGCATTGAGGGGGAGGGAGGCTCGGGTGAGCGGAGGTAGAACCTGCTTGCCTGGTATGCAGGGACCCTGGGATTACTGCCCAGCCAGCCCGGTAAGAAAGCAGAAGAGAAGAGGCAGATGGGAAGCAGCGAGGGCCCAGGTACCTTAGGGTTGTAGGAGGAAGCCAAGATGCAAGTTAAGTTCCCGGAAGTACTGGATCTTGACGGTAGTCTTTTTCTGCTCTTTGTGCAAGTGGAGAACATTTAACATCCTATGCATTACAATTCTACATGGAGGACACATTAGTAGCTTTGATAAAACTGAATGGGCCGGGTGGAGCAATGGGGAGCGGTGGGGACATGCTGGGTTTTTATTTGTGTCCCGCCTGGAAAGTTCAAATCCCCAGCCTGGGCGGCTCTCAGTTTAAACCTTCACCGAATAGCAGTGAAAACGATTTTTTTTTTCTTCAAGGATTTGGCAAGAGGTTCCACAACCTGCAAGTGGATTCCATGGCCCAGAGAACTTCTGGGCTTGTAAGGCTCTGGCGGGGTCTATAAGGGCAGCGTTTAGGAGGCATTTAGGAGTCGAGTGAGGCTAGGAGAGCCAGGAGCTGGAAAGCAGCTTGAGCTACAAGGGAGATCTTATCTCAAAAATAATAATAACAATGGGCCGTAATGAGGAGACTCAACTGTCTGGGGCGAGTCGTCTTGAAGGCCTGAAGAGAGCTTTTCGTGGGCATGCTTGGTCACACCTTTAATTTTTCTACTCTGACAATACATTTCCCATTTGCAAGCAAACGAACGAACGGCTCAGTGAAAGCTCAGGCTTGAAGCCTTGGATTCCATCGCCAGTTCAGCAAAAACTAAAAATATATTAAAAACAAAACAAAACTCAGCCAGGGTTGGTGGTGGGAAACCTTCGATCTCAACAGTAGGAGATGGATCTCTCAGTTCGAAGTCAGACTGTCTACACAGAGAAAACAACAACAACAACCAACAACAACAAATTTAAAGAAAGAAAAAACTCGGTTATCAGTGGGTAGCTGGATTTGGAAAGCCCCTGTGTGTGTGTGTGTGTGTGTGTGTGTGTGTGTGTGTCTTTAATTTTCTATAACGAACACGGCTTCTCTGCGCAGCTAGAGAAGACTGGTTCCTGCTCGCCCAGCCCCAGCAGAAGGCCAGAAGCATGGGTTCCGGGTCCCACCACAGGGCCCCAGCGGTCTCTGTGCTTCGGAGCTGCCTCCCTCGCTCGGCTCCGGTTTGAGGGTCTGACTCCTGACATCTCTGAAGCCCTAGTCTAAGGTGAGCGCCAGGTTCCCCGTGGACCACCGGCTACGTCCCGCCGCCCTGCAGGCCTCGCCGGCTCCGGAGCGCGTCGCCTCCCGCGGACTGCGGGTCCCAGGGGCGAGGTCCTCGGCGCGGCGGAGGGTGGAGGGCCGAGGGGCGGCTCTTAAGGAAAAGAAGTTGAATCATCAGAGAAACCATTAGGCTAATGTGATGTGCTGTAAGGCGCGGGATCAATGCGGCCAGGCCGCTGTGGGGGGCACAGGCGGCCGAGCTTGCGAGGCTTCTGCCCATTTGGGGAAAATGGATTTTAGAAATTTCAGAAAGAAAACTCAATCCCAATCTAGAGAAACCTTGATGTAAAGGTGCTGTGGTTGCCAAGCTTCCAGAGCGACTCAGAGAGAACTCCATGTTGTAGAGACAGTGACCTCGGTGGGGTGAAGCCAAGACTGAGGTTCTAAAGAAACAGATGAAAGAGAGCTCAGACACTGGATAAGGGATGGGAGAGCTACTGGGGAAGTGCCGGTGGCTCCTCAGCTGGGGATTTTGGAGCCTTAAATTCCCGGAGCCCTCAGACACTGGCTTCTAAAGAGTCCATGTTAGGGCAGAGAGAATTGGATGCAGAGACACCCAAAACTGTGCAGAGCCCACTCTGAGCACAAGACCCGAGGCTTAGGGGCACGATGCTCTCCCAACTAATCCTATGTTGCTGTGAGGGGCACCGAGCTCCCCGGTAACAGCAGAGCTTGGCCCTGGATCAGAGCGTGGGGACTCGGCTCCACCAGGTCCCATGATATTAAGGTGGGTGACTAGAGTCCCCAGAAGAGAATGAGCTTCTTCAAGACTTGAACAGCTTCCCCATTCTGTCCTCTCTGTCCCCCAAAGCCCTTCCCTCTTACTGGCCCAAAGTATTTATTCCCTTCTAGAGAAATGAGGGGGCGTGGCCTGTGACCCGTCTTGGGGCCACAATGGACTTATACATACAATGATCAGGTAAGATTGGGCCTGAAGGTGGCTGGGGAGGCGGGATGCTCAGAGGCAAGCTCCCCCCCTCCCCGCCTAGGGGCGTTCTACCCCGCCGCCCCTAGGAGGTAAAGGGGATAGGGAAAATGTTTAAGGTCTTTTCTCCACAACCAATTTCGGTCAGCCCCAAGGGCACGTAGCACCATTCCGCCTGCTTGCTTCTCATTGTTTGCCGGCCTGCACAGCCTGGAGGTCTGAGGGAGCCCTGCTAAGCTCCGGGTGAGTCCTAGCCACTGTCTCCAAGCCTTTAAAAAGAAAACGGAATGAATTCCAGCGTAGGTCCTCAGACCTACTCCCTGGTGTGGAAAATTCTCTAGAAGGAGTTGGGGGATCTTGAGAGGCACTGGGCTCTCCCACTTCTGGCCGCCTCATATGCCCAGTTGAAAAGAAATCCTAACATTGCCCAGTCTCCCCAGATCACCGGATGCATGAGCCTTGGAGTCAGGCTGGAACAGATTAGTTTTCCTGCACACACTAAGATAGCGCCCGTCTGTTGTGGGGACTCGGTGCGACTGTGAGGCTCAGCTCGCAGTCCTAAGAAGGGAGCATCTCCACCAGTAAGAAGCCCGTGTCCCATCCCAGCCACCGAGATCCAGGAAAGATCCAGAGTGTAGTGAGCTTTCCCCTGTGCCCTGTGTGCTGGGGGTGGTCTGTGTCCAGGGGCCAAGCTGGGCTCGTCCCACCAGGTGGGTCCACCCTCTGTCCTAGGCCATTGCAGGGCCTCGACTCCACCCGTACCCGCGTTCATTTAGCGCCCCCACCTCCCGATGCCTTCCGGACCCTGGCGTCCCCACCTCCATCCCTTGCCCTCAGCTGGGAAAGGGACCTTCACTAAGTGAGGCCGGGCACCTAGCCCGCGGGACACGCAGGGTGAGGGGGGTGGGAGACGAGAGGTGAGGGCGCGTAGACCGCAGCAGACTGCGAGACGCCAGGTGAGCGGCCTAGGCGGGATCGGAGGGGCGCCGCTGGCCGGGCGGGGCTGGACCCGGCGCTAGGGTGGGGCGGGGCCGGGAGCCACTGTGTCCCTTGAGACTGCCTGGAGCGCCTAAACCTAGCAGGGCCCGGGGGTGGGGGCGACGTCTCTTCCCCGGCTCCGCCGTACACTCCTCCTCCCCCCCCCCACACACACACACTCCATGTCTCTCACTCCTACCTGATGGCCTGGTGGCACCAGGAAAGGTGCTGACGCGGTCGGCTGGGTCGAAGCGCGCGGGAGTCCGGGACCTGTAAGGGGAGGCACGACCAAGAAAGCCAAGCAGTCCGTTCGCAGGAAAGGAGTCACGTCCCGCACGGCTGGATGCGTGCGAAGGATCGCAGCTACTGGGGAGAGTCGAGCAGAGAAAAACCTCGCCATGTCCCCCGGCGAGCCAAGAGAACGAGCAGGCGGAGGACGGGGAAGGGATACCTTCCCGGGCGAGCGCAGAACCGTGGCTAGCAGGCTCCCGGGCCCGCAGAGGTGGTGCCCCTGCAATTCCGGATTGTGCAGAGCCCGCGGGTGCTTGGTCTGTTTAGCCATCTAGGCCCCCGGGCTTCGCAGCGGTCCGGATGCGCGTGTGTCGACTGTGGGCCCCTAGCCTCCTTCCCGCACTGCGCCGCCGATCCACAGCCTCCTTCGCACACACTGCGCCACAAATCCACGGTGAGCCAGAAACAGAAGACCTAGATCCCAGACCAGAGAGGCGGCGCCGGACACTACCCCACACTGCGTCGTAAGGTCGCGACCTTTAAGCCCTTTTGCCCCCTCCCAGGCGCCCGTACCCTGGGTGAGGAGTCCGGAGTGGTCACCGTGACCAGAGTGAGAGGGATGAAACCCCAGAAAGCAGCATGGGGGAGGGGGGAGGAGTTCGTTTGAGACCAAAATAGCTGTAAAGCTAAATATGTGAGCCTTGACGGTCAGATTCTGGCTAAGCCTCGAGGAAGCACATCTTTTAAAAAGCTGAGTTTTAAGTAAACCCAGGTGAGACTCGGATTGAGTGAAAATAAAGTTGAAAACTTACAGCAGCTTCTCTGGTGGAGAGCAACCCTTCCCCGCCCCCACAGGCATATATCCTCAAGTTTCCACGGATATTCCACAGATTTACTTAGGTTTATTTTCAAGTCTGCCCCTGGACCTTCCACAAGTATGAACTCCTAATCAAGCGCCTCTCTTCCATTCTCCTTTTAATTTTGTTGCATATTTTTGGTAAACCACATCACATCTTTTCATTGATAAACTTAGAAATTTATGAATTTATACAATTTATTTTAAAATTAAATGCACTTTGTTTTTTGTTGTTTTTGTTTTTAAGGTAACCGTCTGGCTAAAAAGCATAGTCCCAATAAATTCTTAGTCTGGCTTTGATGGATGGATGGATGGTGGCAGGACATACAATTTTGTTGTTTTTCGTTTGTTTGTTTGTTTGTTTGTTTTTCTGTTCTGGTTTTTACTTAACTGACCAGGTAAGAATACCTACAAACACCTTTATGATAATAAAAACACCACACAACAAAACAAACCCAGCTGCTGCAGGAGCCTGCCCTTCCCTGCTTCCCCTCATAACCCACAGGAAGCCCTAGCCTGTCTCCATTTCTCTTCAGTCCTGGAGCCTGTGGGTGAACACACACTATGAGGACAGATGTGCCAATGGGAAAGCCACCTCTCCATTTTCCTTCCAGGGCAACCAGACACCCAGAAAGCAGCTCCAGGCTAGCTGACCATTGGGGTTCCCTGGGACCCCATTCCCCCAAGTGCTTTCCCCACAGTGCTTTTGGTGAATGCCTTGCTCTGATAACTGAGCAAGTTCATCAAGCAAAGGGACCTCCCTCAGCTCATCAGCACCCGGACTGCCCAGTCCTAGAGATCTGCCCGGGCTGGTGGGGCTTACAGAGAGAGGCCTCAGCCCTGCTAGTCTCTGGCCTCCCAGTGGCTTTCCTGGCCCAGAGTCCAGGCTACAGCGAAGCACTGCTTTCATTTTCCACCGTGTTGCTTAGCAGGGAGTGGAGTGGTGCCTAAGGACGGGCAGTAGAGAGAAAGAAAAAGTAAGGCTCCTGGCTTAGCTTACCTGACCAGTGCCCAGTCCCTTGGTCTCACCCCAGCTGGGCTGTTTTCTGGGTGAGGGCAGAGCCAGGGCTCTGGGGAGCTTCCTCCCTGCACAGTCAGATGTGTGATTGTGTGTGAGAGAGTTGTCGGCAGGCCGTACTGCAGCTTTTCTGCAGCTGTTAGGAAGGGGTGCAGTTCCTCGGGAAGACTTCATTGTTCCAGTGCCTACTGTTGTTTGCTCTGATTTGGTCTCTGAGCCACTACCCCACCCCACCCAGTACAAATGAGCTAGCCTAGGGTTGCCTCCGTACTCCTGACAGAGACTCAGTTGGACTAGGAATATTCCTGCCTGGCTGGTAACCTCACATGCCCTGCTCCAGCAGGAACACTGTTGGTTTCACATAGAGAATGAAGAGTTACATGCCAAATGGCTTGTGATGGGGAAACCAGGGGCTCGAAAACAGGACTTGGCCGCGGGACCCGTTGGGCAGGGTCCACTATTTGCATCTCAGAGCAGGAGCCTTGGCAGTGCAGAGTGATGGTAGCTGGACCTCACTTAGCTGTGGGCGAGGCTGGACCGGGAACCAGTGAGAGGGAAGTTCACCTGGCAGAGACAGATCGAAACCATTCATCTTCTGCCAGCAACCGTCAATGCAACAAGGTGTGCCTGCAATCGATGCCAGGATCCCGGACTCACTAAGGCCCCCGGCCAGGCCTGGCACCCTCTAGGACTTGCGTGTTGAGGGCTTGGATATTGCCTGTTGAATTGGAATCAGGTCTTTCTAAGTAGGGCTGCTTTCCCACACTGCACCCCAGAACCTGGTGGATCCGAATGGGGCATGGTGAGCTACCTGAGTCTGGCGAGCTGAACCCCTCTGTCACTGTCACCAGGTCCAGTTCCTAGCCCCAGGAAACACCTCACACCTGCTGAGTGATTAAAGACCTCCATGGGAGGCTAGAGGGTGATTAGGGAGGTGGGAAGCTCTCCTACCCAGTGACGACGCTGACTCTAATATATATAGATATACATATGTGTGTACATGTATATATGTATATATCTAATATTCTACTTCCCAAATTGATGGAGTAAGGCTCCATTGCAGGTACCCATAGGATTCTGTCCCCTGTGGCTCTTTGTGGCAAGTGACTCCCCTAGGGTATTTCACTATTTAAGACATTCTGATGAGGACACATTTGCTGGGCTGAAGACACCTTGCGGTCAGTGTGTGATCTCAGCCCAAGACATTGGAGAGAAACTGGAATAAAATGGTGGTCTCACAATGATTTCCTCATCCTGGGTTTAACTGTGCATTTTGAAAGGACTGAGAAGTGAGTGTGGCCAGTGACCAGAGCCCCCTGAGACCCTGACGGGGGGGGGGGAGGTGAGGGGAGAGGCAGCATTTCCACCTGGACCACTGGGGTGTGGGATGTTCAGCGATGGAGGGTTACCATGGGAAGCACCCATTATGTATACAGGAGAGAGTCGAAGAGGCCTTCACTGCTTGGAACCTGTGTTGGGCTAGGGCCTGAGAATTGCCCCTGGCTGCACCCGATCCTTTCCAGGATGGGCAGACATTTATCCTGAGAATAGTACAACAGCCACAAAGCCATGGGCACCAAAGTCTAGCAATGGCACAATGGAGAGGTAAGGAGGAGAGGGAGAGGTAGGCCTGCCCATTCTGTCTGGGGACAGCCTGTAGCCTGTGTGGCTGCTGACTGGAGCCCAAGGCTTTTGAAAACTCCATTGGAGAAAAA
Source organism: Apodemus sylvaticus (assembly GCF_947179515.1). NCBI lineage: Eukaryota > Metazoa > Chordata > Mammalia > Rodentia > Muridae > Apodemus > Apodemus sylvaticus. The sequence goes on from NC_067482.1 coordinate 75,658,355, forward strand.
CAAAAACAAAAAACCTCATCGAAGTGTATTGTAGTCTCTCCCAGATAAAGCCTGGTAAAAGCTGGTTTACTTGTAGCAAGGCAGTTTAGTGTCCCAAGGCAGGAAGAATGCCCAGGCTCCAAACTCTGATTGGCTGACTGATACAGAAGGCTGACCCAGAGATGGAACTGCTGGTCAAGGACTAATGTCCCTTCCACATGAATCTCAAAAAACAGCATTCTCAGGGCACATGGATAGGAGCAGCAGCAGATAGAGGAGGTGCTCCATGGAGCACCACCACCTAGGTCTCCAGCCTGGAAACTCACTCTTTGTAATTGGGTGGAGTCGGGAAAACACCCCCCCACACACCACACACACACACACACACACACACACACTTCTAAGGCAGACTGACTCCCCCAGGCCCCTGGCGCCTTCTCCTAGGCTGTCTGGCGCCACCTTGGGCGCCCCTAGCCCCGTGTGGCCTTATGACTGCACATTTCCTCTGTGGGGTGTCTGCTTCCAGGTAGAGCAAAGAGGAAGTCAGGTCTTCCGAGGTCCTCTGTTAAGACTGGGAGTGACCTTGGGAGTGATCCCTTCCAATTTGGAATGCCCTCCACCAATTAGGCTCCAAAGCACCCTAAATAAAATACCACTCCACACCTGTAGGTAGGAGTCAATTTGGGGACAATGGAGATGTGTGTGACCCAGGTGGTCCACATTGTTCAAGCAACTTCCCCTGAGAGTACACAGAGGGAACCAAGGACCAGGAAGGCAGGAGCAAGCACTCCAGTGCCCTGCTGAAGAGCCAGAGCTTTGTTTTAGGTCAGAGAATTTCTACCCACGTCCTGCTGCGTGCCCCAAGCGCAGGTAAGGGCAGTGGCCACACAGTCTCATGAACCCCCATGACCAACTTGGCTGCTAGAGAGCCAGCCCTACCATGCCTTTGGTTTCAGTCCCCAAATCTCTAGAACAGTCATCTTTACATCTCTACTCCTGGACCCCTAAGCCTTCCATGGAAGTGTAGCTGGGCTTCTCTGTTACAAGAAGAGTAAAATTTAGGACCATAGACTAGGAGAGTGGCTCCAGCCTGACTCGCCCACCTACCCCAGGGCAGCCTTCCCAAAGTCTCTGGCCAGCTTTGGGATAGAAATATCCACTCACTCAGGCCTGCTACAAGAAGCGGCTCTGCCCTAGCGACCACACAGCTGCGAGTCCATCCAGAAAACGTCCCTTTTTATTCCATATGCAAAGAAGTAGATTTATCACAGAAAAAAAAAGTCTTCATCAAGCCAAGAGAACCAAGGCCCCCCAAAAGAGAAGCCCTCTTCGGAAGAGAGGCCCAAGATGAGTTGTCACAAGGCCCGCGGCTCTCTGAACTGTCCCTTGGAAGGGGCCCCTGATGTCTGGATTCCTGCGCGGTCCCTCCCGAGAAAAGGGCATTCTGAGTTAGGGCAGGATTGCCTTGCGGTTCCTTGGCTAGCCCATTCCAAGTGTCCGTTTGCTGCCGCGGGGCCGGCATCTGCTCAGCACTTGGTGCCGGTGAGAGCTAGCGCATCGCCGCCGCTTTCCACCCGAACGGGTCTCCAGTCCTGCAGTTGGCTACGAGTCCCCGCTGCCGCCGTCCGGGTACACTCTGGAGCAGCTGCCCACGGAGACGGTGCGCCCGAGAGGCGCACGGCGCCTTGCCCCCACCGCCTCCTCCCGGCGCCCCTACACCGAGGGCGCCGGCTCACACTAGCCCAGGCATCTGCGCGCGAAGGAAGGGCACCGAGGCGGCGGCGGGGAAGGCGGCCAGCGGGTAGGCAAGAGCGCCCGAGAAACCGAGCAGCGGCGGCGGCGGCGCGGGTGCGGGCGGCGCCAGCGGGAAAGGCAGCGCGGGCCCTGCGGCGGCCGGGGGATTCTCGTGGTAGAGCACCGGCACGCGGACCAGGCGCTGCGCGCCGGGCGGGGACAGGCTGGCCGCCTCCAGCTCCGCCGCCAGCTGCCGCTTCCACTTGTTGCGGCGATTCTGAAACCAGATCTTGACCTGCGTCTCCGTGAGCTGCAGCGAGGCGGCCAGGCCTGCGCGCTCGGCACTGCTCAGGTAGCGCTTCAGATCGAAAGTGGACTCGAGCTGGAAGACCTGGCTGCGCGAGAAGACCGTGCGCGTCTTCTTCCTGCGGCCGCCGCGCGCCTCCCCTGCCGCCGCCGTCGCCACCGCCGGAGCCTCGGCCAACTCCGCCGCCTCCTCCCCGCCGGTCGCCGGGCCCTGCGTCGTCGCCTCTCGCGGAACGGTTCCCGGCCCGGGGCACCGCGGCCAGGCGCTCTCGGCGCGGCCCATCTCCTCGCCGGTCTCCGGAGAGTCCCGGTCGCTTGCTGCAGGGGAGAAACGATCATAGCGGTAGGTTCTAAGGGTCTGCCCTAGAAAGTCACCGAGACTGGCTTCCTCCCACCTTCTAATGCTCCTCACTCACAATGCTACAAGCTGGGAAATATTCCTCGCCTAGGGGTTAGGGGAAAATCCGCCATTGCGGGGGTGGGGGTTGGGGGGTAGTGGTTGGGGCAGGAAAGTAGCAGAGGCCGAAGGTGAAAGCTCGGTACCTGGGCAGCAGCAAACATGTGCCAGAGAAAGAATTCTCGAAAGAAAATAGACAAGCTGACGTCTGACTCAGCTGCACCTCAGTCCCCCTCCCGCCCCCGCCCAACTCACAAAAGGCTGGCAGAGGCCTGGGACAAAAGAAACCATGTCCTTCAAAGTTCTGTACACACAGAGACTGACATACAACCTAGCAGCCAGGGACCAAGATCTCTCCATCACACGTGGGACAAACATGGAGGAAACAACTCTTAGGAGACACAAACTCACATTCCCCAGAGAAATCCCACCAGGTGACAGTGGTACAACCCTGACTCAGACACCCTCTGAGACAGGCCCTCCGCAGCAGCTCCAAGAGACTTCAGAGTAAGGCTGTTCCACAGACCACAGCATCCTTACCCTGCCCCAAGCATCCCTACACTTGCTTGGGTCTTGCCCACCTCTGGGTTTGAGCTCCAGGTCCCAAACTCAGGGCTGACAAGGGATGTCACCAGGTGAAATAACTTCCCGTGGGCTCCGGGCTCTCCTCTAGACATCTGGGCCCATGAAACCAATTCGGGCGGCCTGTCCCGGTGCCTGACTAATAATGATCAGAGGTCAAGGTGGGGTTTGGCCCGGGTTATATGCCTCGGCATCGCTTGTGTGTGCAGCGAAACTGCCAGGTTTCCTTGAAAGCCCCCCAGTGGTGTCCCTGCCCAGGCTCCACGTTCTGTGCTCTCAGTGCCCACGCAGTCACCTAGCAGGATGGGATGGACGCAGCCAGACCGTTGGGGAGGTCCCACAAAGACACCCGAAGCCCCTAAACTCACAGAGGTCCAGTGTTGCTTTGAAGTAATTTGACTCACCTGCTGGCTCGCTCGCTCACTCACTCGCTAGACTCACCGGGAACAGAGAACTCTAACCCGGATGGCACGAAATAAGGAGAAGCCACCTCCGTAGGGGGTGGTGACCACTGGGACTACAGGTGAGGATGGCCCAACTAGGAGGGAGAATAGAATGCGCCCTGCAAGAGCCTTGTCACTGGACTTCAGGATACTACTGCGCCCCCTCCCCCGTTTAAGTTTACTTTAAAAAGGTAGGCATCCCAAACCTGAGCTGGGTGACCTGTTCTACTCCATCCCAGGAAGGGGATGGGTACCTCACAAAAAAGAACGGCCCCAGGTCACCTTCTACCCCAAAGCTTACACACAGATGGCTCCCAGAGCCTCGGTGGGCACTTGTCAGTTTATAGTCTTTATAAGGCTGTGTGTTTAGGGGCAGGCTGGCAAAAGGGGGTGGGGTGAGGAAGGTTGAAATACCCTTCTAGTCTCAAGGGTTGCTCTCTAAAGAGCAGCTCCTAAGAGAGGTGAGGTCCCGAGTCCTCTGGAGATGGGCAGTCAGAGTCAGGATATCCAGGCCAGAGGGGTAAGTGGTTTCTGGGACTGAGAAGCCCCCACCCCCATTCTCTGAGCCCTCTGCAGGAAAAACAAAGGCCAATGAGGGGGAGGGGCAAGAAACGAAGAGAGGGGTGGGATAGACCCTGCAGAGTGGGCTCCTTTCTACCAGACCCAGCCTCAGCCTCTAGGCCTGAGAAGACCCAAAAGAAGGCCCAGCCCTAGCCCAGGCTTTTACTGCTGCAGGGACAGCAAAGCATACTTTGAGGCTACAAATGTTATAGAAGAAAGCCTCCCATCCAGGCCCCACAGCTGTGGTCTCTCAGTTCAGCCCCCTTTTGTTTTAGTGCTTGACCCCACGATCTCCCCCTCCTCTGCTACCCTTCCTCTTCATTTCTCTTTCCCCTTCGCTGTTTCTCTCAACAGCTCCCTTTCCCTCTCTCACCTTTCCGAGGCCTATTTCACTTTCCTCTCTCCTGTCTGAAATTTTGTGTTCTCCGGCCTAATCCGCGCCTTAGCTTCCCGCATGCAGTGCCATCCCCGGTCTCCAACAATTGTCCATGCTTATACCACCCAGGCCCCGGTAGAGAGGAAGACTAGGGGCTCACTAAGCTCGAAGTCACCAAAAGAATGCGCAGGGAGGGAGCAGAGCCCTGACCATTGCCCACCCCTTCCCGCAACCTCACTCACTGTCAGGACTCAGACCACCTCCGTAGCCGCCGTGCACCCGTGGGTACCACCGCGTCGCGCTTCCGCAGCCGAGCGCGAAGGGCGGCCCGGGCCCGGGAGGCGGCCGGGGCCCTAGGCCCAGAGCACGGGCCCTCGCCTCCCCGCCCGGCCCGCTGCCCGCGCGCTGCTGTCGCCGCCGCTGTAGTCGTCGTCGGCGCGCTTGCTCCGGATCCTCGTCCTCGGGGTCGTCGTCGTCATCCTCCTCTTCCTCGCGGATGCCATCGCCTTGAGCTGCGCGCCCCGCGCCCTTGGCCTCGGCTGCCAGCAGGTTCTCGATGAGGAAGGAGGAGGCACGAGCCGGCGTGGCGCGCCCGGGCTCGGTCAGCTCATCCGGCATCGCGGCCGCGGGCCCGTCGGGCAAGGCTGGGATCCTGGGGGTCCCTGGTTGCCCGGGGCGCAGCCGATCTTCCCGGCCCCGCTGGGATTGTGGCGAGCGGCCGCCTAGCGCACGCGCGGCCCAACCCTGGAGAGCCGATGCCCGGAGCGAGGGCGTCGGGCTCCACGAGGCGGGCGTCGGCTTCTATGCCTTGCTGGGCTGGGTGGGAGCGGGTGCGCGCGGACGGCGGTTCCAGCAGCAGCCTCGCTCGCCTTTCTCGGAGCGGTTCAGGTCGCCGCCCCGGCCGGCCTCGCGGGGGAGGGGGAGGAGGCGTGGCCGGGGGCGGGGCGGCGCGGGCTCCGTAGGCTCAGCCCCAAGGACCCGCTGCAGCCCGGAGAGAAGTCATTGCCGGAGACTTCTCCGGCCGGACTCCGCGCAGGCGGTGGCGCAACCCAGGGAAGGCGGCCCGGTGGTCGAGCGGGGACAACCCCGCCAGATGCGTCCCGACGCCCCCGGCCCCCCGCCCCCGCGCTGGGGAGTGGGAGAGGGCGGGGCCTTGGCTGGGAGGTCGACTATTGGCTACAGGGTCGCTGTGAGGCCTAGGCTGGCCAATTGCGTCGGAGGAGAGCCTTGCTCACACGCCGGGAGCGTGTCGGAACCCGCAGATCGCGCGGTTTGTGCGTGAGTCCGTGTGACTGTGTATTTGCGCGCGTGTAAGAACAACTGCCGACTGGGCCGCAGTCTTTTTTTTTAAGACCTCGTGTGTAATTTAAAAGGGGGATTCTGCCAAAACAAGTTTGTAGAAATGCAGCATGTTTTAACACTTAACGCGTAACGAAATACACTCTTGGTGCCATCGCGCTGCGATGGAATGCTCTCAATTCCCGGGCTCAGTTTCGGTGTGTAAAGAGAGTCAAGTCCGAAGGTGCCCCATGGTGTCGCGCTGAGTAGGAACAGACTGTGCGGTACTGCAGGCCTTGAGGGACAATTCCTCTTTCTGCCTCTCTCTCTTACCCTGCACCAAGTGAATTCTCCCCTGCGTGCTTCAGGAACAAGGCCGCAGAGGATAACCCCGACTTCGCGGAGGCCCACGGAGCTGTGACCCACTTCCGACAAGAATAGGGGGACAACCTGGAGTCACTGAGGGGAGCGCTTCACTTGATGCGGTTTATTACAGAAAAGCCCATCAGTACGGGTCACAGACAGTGCCCAACAAAGTGTGTCCCACTTTCTGGAGAAGACAATTGCGCTTTGCTTAATCTCCCCAACAGGAGAAATAGAGGGAGCATCACCCTATACTTCAAAGGGGAAAACTAATGTGAACCAAGAGCCCTTTCCCCTCCCTCCCACGGTAAGTGGCTCTCAATACTTGTAGCCCAAGGCTTGCCCTGAATAGAACGGATAAGCAGCCAGGCTATGGAACCTTTGGGGTCTGCACCCTGGCTGGAAACCTGGATGGGAAGTGGGCTTTGTGCACTGCACGCTAGGACTTGATTTTGGAACCATATTGGGCAAGGCAAGAAGAACCCCTGGCAAGCAGATTTCACAGATGAGGGCTCTGAGTCAAAGTTGGCTGTCTCCAGGAAACATTTTACTCTCCCAAGTGCTACTTCCTTGGTGTCCCAGCTCAGACTTACTGGGGACCTGGGTGGGAGGTGGAGAGGGAGAAATTAGCACTGAAATTCGTTTGTAGGAATCAGGCACAACCCCTGGGCAGGCCAATCGAGGTTGATTTTGTTGTTTGTTTGTTTGTTTTTGTTTTGATATGGTTTTTTGGCTTTTCAAGTCAGGGTTTCTATGTTAGCCCTAGCTGTCCTAGAACTCATCCTGTAGACCAGGCCGACCTTGAATTTCAGAGATCCTCTTGCCCCTGCCTCCTGAGTGCTGAGATTAAAGGCACGGTGCCATCACTGCAGGGCTCCAGGTTATTTTTTTTAAGGGATGAAAAAACTGAAATCAGAAGAGAGCCCCTAATCAAAATGGTGGTGGGGAGAACGGTCCAACTTCTGCAAGTTCCAGGCTCCCCTGTGAGCAGTACCTTCCTGCTGGTAAAACCGCAAGCCTGTTGCTTGGATGCTGTGGTTTCCGTTTTATTTCTCTGCTGTCTGGGTGGGGGAGCCAGGCCAGGCTTCTCAGGCACCAGATTGTAATGCCCTCCGCCCTAGGGATCTGGCCCCTCGCTAGTACACTGTGGCTAAGTGCTGCTGCCACACTCCATTGAGCAGAGTCCTGCCAGGCCTGGTGCCTGCATCTTACCCAGCACTCCCTCTGGTGCCGCACATCAGAGTGGCGCCTCAACACTAGACCAGCAAGGGATGGTGGTCAGGAGTGGGGAAAGGGCGCTCACCTCTCCTGGCACTGGCTTGGGAATACTAGAGAGACGGTGACATCCATGCTACCTGACCCCCGGATCCTACCCACTGTAAGTGGGCTGGTGGTGCCACTCAGGAACAGGATGCATATGTCAGGAACTCCTATGTTAGCCCAGTGGGTGCTCACCCAGAGGCTTGTGCGCTGGGACCCACAAGCTCAGCCTACACAGTGGAGAGCAGAGAGGTACTTCTTGAATCCTTGCTGCCAGAAGTTTAGCTCTGATGCTGCGCAGTGTATAGGCCAGAAAGGCAAGTTTGTCCCAATTCAAGGCCAATTTGACTGAGGAAGTAAGGCTGCCCAGCACTAACCTGAGCAGCAACTTCTGGTGCTGCCTTGCCAGAGCCCTGTATATCCCTCACAGAGTTCTAGCGCTGGAGGACTGTCCCCTCCCAAGCCACACCCACCATGTCCACACACAGTGGCTGTGCAGGCTGTGGCCATCTCTCCCCCACTATGTCCTGGTGCCTCCTTTCTGTCTCACCTCTCCTGTGTACTGAGATCTGTCAGGAAACCTGCCAGGTCTTAGCAGAGTCTGCCTGGCCCAGAGGCTGTTCATCACAGATGTCCCCTAAGTCTGAGCGACTGGATCTATAGTGCAATTCTCAGAGTGGCCAGCTGCAGGGCCACCTCAGACCTTCTCACCAAACCTTTTCATTTGGAAAAACTTGACAAAATGTCCATTTTAATTTTTTTTAAATAACAATTGCCATATTTTTGCTTCCTTTCTCCCTCACCACACCCTATCCCCCCCCCCCCCCCCACACACACACACACACAACCCAGGTGCCTTCCTATTCTTGGGTTTTGACCGACAAAACCCAACACTCCAAGTACACTTTCTCAGCTTATTTTCAAAGGTAATCACCGCTATGTGTGTGTGTGGGGGACTGAATCTAGAACCCCCTCAGATGTCAAATCTGCAGGTGTCCAGATAGCTCAGGCTAGCCCTGTGTTCTAGATAATGCTCCTGCGCCTCCTTCTCAGTGCTGGCTGGCACCACACCCAGTTGCTTCCACACACAGCAGCGTTTGCACCCACATTCTACTCTGTGCTTTAACTGTCTCTAGATGGCCAATAGACCTACTAAGATGTGGATGCTGTGGGGTGGCGGCCTTGCAGCATTTAGGGGGTCATGACCAAAGGATCTGTGCCCAACATGGGATAGATGCAAATTTTCCTTCCAATTTTTTTTTCTGATGCTAAGAATAAAATCCATTTAAAAGTAGCTTGGGCCTTTGGCTGGTTGAATCTGAGGATGGGGAATCTGTATGTAAAGAGAGCCTCTATACTATCACATCTCCTCATACTGAGGTCCATAAACAATGCGGTGTTCCACTTTGTGTGCCAGTCCTGCTTTTCAGGATGTTGTGTGTGCCCGGCACACCTCTACCTCCAGCCACAAACACAGCCTTTTTATTTTTATTTCTTTGTGGGGTGGAGGGTTACTAGGGTGCTGGCGAGTCACAGCAGAACCTAAGGAGCTGTGCCTTGTCCTGCTGCGCCATCTGTATCCACTATGAACTAGGCCATTAGTATCCACTCTGTCATTTGTAGCCGGCCACTCCCATACCCAAAGTTCTGTCACATGTCATTCTCCCCAAGCCCTGAACCAAATAACAGGCAGTTCTCCAGAGCACTCGGGACCCAACAACTCACGTGTGTTGAGTTGAGTTCCTGAGCTGTGGTCTGCTGTTGGACAACCAAGTACAAGTGAGAGCCTGCCTGCAGGGCGGGGAGGGATCCTCCAGAGGACCTCCGGCTGCCAGGCAGAATCTAGCCTGGGAGCCACATCCATTGTGGAGGAGGGGGAGCTGTCACAGTTCTAAGAGAAATCAGTGGGAGGGAATCTACCTTACCCTTCTGCAGAGGCAGCTGGAGAGAGCCTCCCCCTCCCCTTTTTTTTCCACAGTAAGGTGAGAGCCAGGAAAAGACACGTGCTGAAGGACTCTTCCCTTCCCTACAGTGGATGCGCCTCCTGGGAGACTGGGGTGCCTCCCTTTCTGTGATTATACAGATACTGCGTGAGCAGGCAGCACAGGCACTTCCAAGCTACTGCAGACCCCTCTGTGTTTCCTCACCTCCTCCCAGCACAAGCTTCATCTTCCCTGTCTAGCTGTCTGAAGTAATTGTTCTCTGACCGAGGGCTGAATGAGTTCAGGAGCTAGAGTCAGGTCCTGGAAAGACAGCTGCCAAGAAAGAAAGAGGCCAGTAGGTCCTCTGCAGGGCCATAGGACTCTTAATTTGAAAAGCAATAGGGGAGCCAGTGAAAGTGGTTTAACTAGAAACTGTTCAGATTAGGAGAATGCTGGGCTGACACACCTTTGATTGCAGCACTGGGGAAGGCAAAGGAAAGCGGATCTCTGAGTTGGAGGCCAGCCTGGTCTACAGAGTGATAGCCAGCGCTAAGCAGAGAAATCCTATCTGGAAAAACTAACTAACCAACCAAACTAACAATCTGGAAGAGTAATCTGAAGCCCTTCAGCACCAAAAGAGGTTCTGCCCACTGTCCCTAGGACTTGCAGTGAAGGGCTGTGGCAGTTCCTTGGCTGCGGGCACTCAGCAGGCCTAGCTGGCTTTGGCTGTGGATACACCTGCAGCAGTAGTCTGGCTGTGTCTCCTTGACTCAGTGTCAGCAGTCAGTCTCCAGGATCTTGGTGACAGCCTCATAACCTCTCCCACATCACAGCCAGCAGGGAACAGTCTCATCCTCAGAGTTGGCAGATTTGAACCAGGGCCCTGTGCTCTGTGTCTTCACCAGTCACCTCAGCGTCTTCAGTTGCAAAAGGGACTTAAGATACCCACCACCCAGAGTCACATACACTTTGTTGTATATTAAAAAATCATTCTCTCTTTTTTTTAAAGATCCAATGTTGGGGTAAAGGATTTGTTTGCTTGTTTGTTGTTTTTGAGACTGAGTCTCACATCATCTAGGCTGGTCCCAAACTCACTATGTAGCTGAGGATGACCCCAGCACAGAGGTAAGGATGTTCAGCAGTTCAAGGCCATCCTCAGCCACCACTATCTATGGTGGCTTCTGGTGCGATAGGCAGGTCCTCTCTCTACCAATGGAGCCCTTGGCTGCATTTAAGAGTCTAGTTATTTCTGACCCCATGAAAGTCTCCCTTTAAAATGGAAAAGAGGAAAGATGGGTTCTCTCTCTGCACTTAGGGACTAGGAAGCTGGAAGAAAAAGGAAGGGGAGGGAATAAGGAGGGGAAGGAGGAGGGGGAGGGAGGAGGGCGAGGGAGGAGGGGGAGGGAGGATAACGGAGCTGCAGAGAAGGTAGAGTGGGGTCTGGAAGCTGAGGTAGGACAGAACCAAGAGCCAGGAACCAGCTGGGGAGGGACAAACACCGCCCCAGCGTCCTCCCCTCTGCAGTGCACAGCTGGCTGGGTTTTGTCCTGTACAGGACTCTAAGGCCCTAAAGCTGAGTTATAGCTGCGGCAACCTGCCAGCTCCGTGGCTCTGCTCCACTTCTCTAACTCCTCCATGTTTGTGTATGCACAAGTGTAGCTTGAACCTTTCCCAAGCCTGCAGAAAAGCCGTTCTGCCCTGCTCAGTCTCCAGGAACAGAGTTGCCCTACCTGATCCAGGGAAGGCAGCACAGAGGACAGCATCTGCCCTCTGAGTGGGGACTCTGGAGAGGACAAAGTCATGGCCGAAAGAAACAAAGCAGCACCTTAGTCCAGGAAGCTTCAGGGCCTTGTGCCAGAGGAGCAGATAGACCCTGATGGTCTCACCTTGTGTTTACCCTGTGTAGCCTGTGATCGCCCCTTAGGGCAGGGCACCTGAGTGTTGAAAACCTATAGAAGTGGGCTGAATACCATCTTCCTCAGCACTGGCTCTCCTGGCTATTCCACTGGCCCATCCATTCCACCCTCCAGTCAAATGCTCCTCTTGTGACCCCACCCTAGGTCCCACCATGGCAATCTTCTGTTAGAGTCTGGGGCGGGGAGCATTGCTTTGATGGTGTTCTTGGAGACGGGATGCTATATCATGAAGAGCTGGAAATGCACGAATCTGGGTTCCAGCTCTGCCCGCTGACCAGCAGAGACCCCAGACATGTCTTCCACTCTGCGCAGGTGGTCATTAGGCTCCCAGTGCTTGTGGCTGAGGTGGCTTCAGGAGAGTAGGGGGCAGGGAGCAAAAAGAGAAAGGCGGTAAGAAGAAATCATCTGAGATGGATGACGGACAGCCAGATGGGCGGATGCTTGGCAGGGGGCTGCCTTCCTCCTGGAACCCGCCTGGCGCTGCCTGCCTGGTCCAGCTCTCTGGATCCCCATCTCCCCCAGCTGTGGCCACTTTAACACTGGCGGGATGTCTGGTTTTAATGTGAGGAGCACCTCGAAATAGGAGCAGGTTTGGTTTCCACAATGGAGCACAGATTTCTGCTGGAGTTATCCAAGACCCAGGGGATCATTAGACAGCTCTGGCTGCCCATGACCTTGATTGGAAGTGACTTGAGGTTGGGGATGGAGGTTGGAACAAAAGGTCATAATGCATGGAAACTTTTCCTAAGGACTCAGAGAGACAGAGTCTTCTGGAAAGCTAAACCTGAGACTGAGCAGCCGGGGAGCCTGAAGGTGATGAGGACTTCCTCTCCACCCAGGAAAGGATGCCTGTGGCAGCTGAGCAGAGTAAGTTTGGCAAGGAGTTGTGCCATCTTGGGAAAACCTGAAGACTTAGTTATCATCCCTCTTGATGGCCAGGGTGGTGAGGGATTGGTCTGGAACAAGCACATCCCCTCAATTTCTAGGAGTTCAACAGCTTCTGGCGAATGCTCAGATCCCACAAAGCCACAGGAAAGATCTGATGATGTCTCAGTCATGTACTGTCCATGTACCATGCATTCATCCATGCATGTATTCATGTATCAACCATCCGTCCATCCATGCAGCCATCCATCCACCCATCCATCTATCCATGCATGCATGCATCCATCCATCTCTCCTTGCATCCATCTGCTCTCAGGCATGGGGTTAGCACCTCATAAAGTTGTTTGAAAGAGTGGGTTCACAACCCTTTTTCCACCAAGAGAGGTCACTGACAGGTACCATCTTAGAGGCAGAGGGCCACCATTCTCAGCCTCTGAACCTGCTGGCACCTCAGTCTTCAGCCCCAGGATTGCAGAGCTGTAGGAGTAAATCTTGATTCCTTAGGAAGCACCCAGCCTGAAGTGCCTTTCTTTTAAAATGCAGCCACTGAGGGGGGATATGGTGGCATGTTCATTACTCTTCTAGTGTTGTGACACAATACCCGAGGGAAGCAAGGGAGGGAAGCAGTTCACTTTGGCTTTGGGCTTCACAGGTTTCAGCTCATGATCGGCTGTCCCCGTTGATTTAAGCTGTGGTAAGAGTTTTCCACAGAAGGACATTGGTGTAGCAGGTGGAGCACAGAGCTCCCTCACTTCATGGCAACCAATCAGGACACAAAGACAGAGTCAGAAAGTGACTGAGGCAAGACAACACTTAGTTCCCCCTTCCTCCACGAGGGCCCCACTGTTGAGCTCCCCCCCCCCATAGCATCATTCATGACTAATGCATAGTTCAGAGGCCCCACAATCCAGCTACTCTACCATGTCTGGGACTCAGGAACACCAGGCAGATCCACAGTATCTGAATCTACCAGCTGGGGCCCAAGAGTCCAATAAAACCATAGCACAGCCCCCGAAGCTGAGGTGAGCGTGACTGTACCATGCCTCATTTGGAAGCTGACCAGAGCCCCCTGAGAAGGATTTCAGGACCTGGCAAGGTCCAGAAAGTAGCATTCCCTTAGTGGGGAGGTGAGTGCCAATCATCAAGAGTGCACCACGAAGTCCGGGGCCAGCCCTTCTGAACACCTGAGGCACAATGGACTGTGGGGAGTTGTGCTCCCAGAATTCACAGCAACTTTAGTGACATGCTCTGGTAAGAAGATCACCACTGCACAGAGTCACAACTCTCCTCCACAAACAGCCCAGACCTGCACTTGCCACCAGGTTAGAGTTCTTCAGGGAAAGAGTATGACAAATGGTGTGTCTCTACCCAGGGTGGGTCATTAGATTTACTATGTGTGGTGACTGATGGAGTTTTATTTTGCACCCTAACTTATTCTCAGCAACTCACAAAGCATAAGTAAGCCTGGTTGGCGGAAGGGATGGTCTCTCTTGCTTGCCAAAGAAGGGAAATAACACGGGGGACAGTTTGTGAGATGGAACCTTGCTCTCAGCACCGAGATAGAGATTAGAAAGATAGCAGAGTTAATAACTTTTGAGTAAACGTGTCCACAAAGAGCCTCCAGATCACCCAGCATTGCCCTCTTGGGACCAGGGGAGGATGCACTAAGTCCAGAAACAGCTTCTTGGATCAGACCCTCTCAAACGCAAACCACTGATAGATGTCTATTCATGAATCAGTCTTCGCTGGAACCCGCCCCCCTAACAACACGCATTTCTACATAGTAGAGAGGAGCCATCTTTGAAATCTGATCCCCACCCCCCAAACTTTTGAGAAGCAAAAGCAGGAACCAGAGCCCGCGGGTGCCACCTGCAGGAGATTTGTGGAACTGACCCCAGAACTGCTTAGGACTCTGGTAATAAACACTTCCTTGTATCCCGCATTCCTTCCCAGACATGTGGCACCATACTCAAGACATCTTAAAGAGTCTCTAAGGTTGGTTTGGCATCTTCCTTGGTGTGGAGCCAAAGTGAGAGATCCAGAAACTCCCCATTCCCACAGCGCTTATTGGACTAGGGGTATTACAGCACAGCCTGAGGTGCTGGAAAGTGGAACCTAAGGTGCATCAGCAGACCAGGTGGACAGAAGGACTGGGCAGCGGAGAGAGGCTGAGAGCCTTCCTGACTGTACCTCTCACCACACACCAGGCAGAGCCTTCATCTTCCTCCTGAATTCAGGCCACATCACTTCTGCAGTATCACTTGCTATTTATTGCTACGGCTCTGGGTTTGACCAGAACCCAGGGGTCTGCATGTTAGGCTAACCACCCATCATGTCTAAGTACAGAGAAATGGTTGCCCTATGTAGAAATGTTGGGGGGGTGGAAAGACCCCTGTCTTGCACATCTCCTTGCAGCTCATGCGTGATAGTCCTGTTCAGCAAGAAGATCCCCAGTCCCCTTTACAATCCAACAAAACGTTCTGATCACCACTTAGGTCTATTTTTAAATACAGCACCGAGGTCTGCTTCAGGAAATTTGACTCACCCACTTTCTTGATCTATGATTAAGGAAAGATGGCAGCAGGGGCAGTCTCTGTGCCCTAGCTCAGTGGTTCTCAACTTTCCTAATGCTGTGACCCTTTAATACAGTTCCTCATGATCCCCAACCATAAAATTATTTCATTGCTACTTTTTGTTTTAAGAAATTGGGTTTCTCTGTGTAATAGATCCATCTGTCCTGGAACTTGCTTTTTAGACCAGGTTAGCCTCCAACTCACCTGCATCTGCCTCCCGAGTGCTGGGATTAAAGGTGTGCACCACTACTACTAGGCTAGTCTAATGTTCTTAAAACAGGAAACCAACATCGAAACTGGAGGACTAACTGTCGGTGGTCCTGCCAGGAGCAGCTTAATGAACCCCACAGTGCCATCTCAGGGCCCTCACACTATGCACAGTGACAGCTGATTAGGAGCGGTCGATGGCTGTTTGAACACTTAGACATTGCCCTCCCTGGTCCTGGTGCAGAAAGGGCATGATGGGTCACCAGAGAGGTGGTCGGTAGCACCCTTGGAGGGACACAGGGACAGACAGGAAGAACTAGTCCTAAACTAAAATGGTTCACATAAAGGTTTTAACATCAGGTGCTTTGACTGGATTAAACTTTGTGTACAATTCCAGGTTAGAAGATTTGATCAGGATTCCGAGCCTTGGGCATTATCTTTGGTCAAGTCTGAGTCACTGGGCAGAGGAGATCTCTGTGTCTATGTGGGGTAGAGAGGGCTCATTTTGCCTCCTTTGAATGAGAGGGAAGATGTTCCTTCAGGAAGCCTTTGGGCATGGCTCTGTTCATTGTCATATCTCAGAGAAGAGAGGGGATATGAACGCCTTGCCTAAGCTCTGGCCTCTGTCCAAACTACAGTTTTCTTAACAAATACAAGGGAGCCAAGCTTATGAGGGTAACAGCCAGCAGCCAGGCCCTGACAGGGTCGCAGATGGTCCATGTTCACAGGCGCACTTCTGCTCTGGCAGTTCTGGTCCCTGTTACCAGAGGATACACTGCCGTGGTGGACTCCATGGAGATGTTTCTTGATGGGAGAGCCCCTCCCCCCTCGAATCCTAGAGGGAGCAAGCCGAAGCAGCTGGACGCCCCTGAGTGTTACCCGGGCGTGCAACAAGAAGCTAAGGCACCAGGACCGATCCTGTGATGCAGGAGAAACGTTCCCCTGCTCCACTGATGCCTGATAATGAGGAATCCTTGCTGGGTTCAGTTGAGGAAAAGAGGTGAGCTCAGGCCGGCGGCAAGGATGGACCCCTCTCAGAAAACAAACACCCAGCATTCTGCCCCTGTCCCTGCACTTCCTACAGATTTGCAGTGTTACTTGGCCAGGCCGATTGGGTCCCTGGAGCTGCTTCCGCATCAGAACTGTTTCAGAGCGCCAGCCCGGCTGTGGGAGGGAGCCGGGACCCCTGCAGACAACAGACACAAAGGTCTCAAAAATGAGAGCCTCGGTCATTCTCCTGAGGCTGCAAGCGGGCATATCCAGGGTCCCTGCACCCGAGAGAGCTATTAACACCATTTTTACTAAGAAATGGAGGCTACTGGCCTTTGGGGATGTCAAAGTTGTGGGACACACAGAACTCTGGGGCTGAGAATAGGCGCGGGGCAGCGAGGGCAGAATGCATTATAGCAACTTTTCTACTAGGCTTCTCTAGGACAATAAACACTCCACAGAAGCGCCTCAACCGGATGGCTGGTGGAGAGCTCCTGGGCCGGCAGAAGGGAGAAAGGGGCCTGTCTTCTGCGTGGGGCGGAGGGGGCTTCTATTTAGGGGCCACCACAGGCAGCTCTGCAACAGACCTAGCGGGTCCTCGGGTCTTCGGACATCTGAGTTTCTTTTGCAGGTTTCTCTGAGATTTTGGTGGAGGACACCTAGGTTACTCCTCAACCCATCCCAGTCCATCTGCCCTTGTCCTTCCCCTCCCCTCTCCTGCCCTCCCCTCTCATCCCCTCCCCCCTCCACTCCTCTCCCCTTCCCTCCCAGAAAGAGACTTTGGAAGTGCCTCTTTCTCTTCCTGCTTTGCCCCCATTGCCCGCTACTGTTGCCAGTGGCGCCTGGGCCGTTAGTGATTGGGCTCCACCCACCTTTGGAAGTCCTAAGAGTCCTATTGGCAAATCCCTGAAGATTTCTGTCAAGCCGGCTGGCCGGGACAGAAATTAGAGTTTGTTAGTTAGAAACTTCCCACCTTGCCCTGTAGGGCAGTCTCCAGGGAGTAGACTTTACTACCCCTTTCCGTGTGGGGCATTAATTGCCAGGTGCTTCGAAAGAAGCCATCCTGTGGGGTACTATTTCAGACAGTTGCCCCAAACTCCTTCTGTAACTGTATCAGGTACTGCCCATGCTGGGCCTCAAGAATCCAGGCAAACTTGGCTAGAGATTCTTTTTGAGTTTAATACCTCCTAACTGCCCATCCCCCACATCCCAGTGGATGTCAAAGATGGCCCAGACCCAGAGGGAGTCCAGGTAGCAGGATGGCTCCCTCCTGCAACCTGCAGAGGGTGCCCAGCCCTCCAGCCTGGGGCCTAGAGCCAGCATACAGTCAAGGTATGTGTTTGGTGGTGGGGTGGGGGTGGGTGGACCACATAGAGGAGCCTCTCTGCCCTGGGAGAACCTGGGCTAACCTTTGACTATCTCAAGTCAGCACTTGCTGTGGAATCCTGTGTTCCCATTCTTGGTAATAAGCCCTTTTCAGAGCTGGAAAACCAGGTACACCTCCTCCCCGCCACACACACACACACACACACACACACACACACACACACACACACACGCATGGACCCACAGACACATGCACACATGCACACATGCACTGATGCACACACAACTCACACAAAGAGAACTTTGTCTGCCTTATCCATTTCTGCATTTACCAGGGGATCACTTTACCAGAAGGAACCCACAGTTTGTAACGAGGCTGTACCTCAAGTGGCCCCGAGCCTCAGTTTCCATAACTGGATGAGAAAGAACGTGACTTTCTTCTAGCTTTGGTTGGCCAGGCACAAGACAAATCAGTCCTGAAAGACAATGTCCTGAGCCCTCTGAGGAAAAGTGTGTAGGTGTGTTTCTCTGGGTCCCCACCCCATACCTGGCTAGATGCATCTTTAAGACAGCTTGGGTTACGCAGCTGCTGAGAGGGCCTATGGGTTCCCGTAGTCACGCAGGCAGATCTTCTAACACGTGGTTAGTTCTAGAGATCACTTAGCTCAGGCTCCTGGCCTGTCCTGGCTCCTCGGGCTCCCTGCTAGTTAGGCTGCTGCGGCCCAGAGTCACCTCAGTCCTGTCTGTAGAGTGTGAGACAGGAGCCTTGACCCGGATCCTAGAGCAGCTGGGGCCACATGATTCTCTACCTCACAAACCATGTGTCTGGTCCAAGGGATGGAGGATCCTGGCCACCTGTGTCTGTGTGTCTCTTCCCACTCTGCATCTGGAGGTGTGAAGTGGAGCTATGGGGAATTTTTTCTGTAGCCCGCTGAGTTCTCCCAGTATCTGGTGTGGTAGCAGACCAGCCTCCCTTGGTTGAAGAGGAAACAGAGAGGTTAGGGAACCCATTTAAAGCAAGACAGCCACGAGAAGCAGTGACATTTGAATTCAGATCACTGGGCACCCTGGGTCACCCCACCCAGCACTCACAGATGTGTGTGTATGCGCTCACAGGCATGTGACCAGTGATTAAAATGCAGAGGGTTTTAGAGAAATGCCCGCCTCTGAAGATGAGAACACAAATCCATTTTCTTCATACTTTGATTGATTTCTCTTCAAGAGCTCTTGCATTATGGAAGGCTTGGCTCTGAAGGTCAGCTGGTTTAAATAGAAATAAGTCCGGGAAAAACACGTCAACACCACCCCAAGTTCAATGCCCCGGAAAAGCGAATCTCAGGCTGCCAGTCACTTGAGGAACGATGAGGACAGTGTTCTAGCAGCTTGGCAAAGCTGCAGACCATCTCCCAGAGCCCATCCCCCAGAGCCCATCCCCCAGAGACCATCCCCCAGAGACCATCCCCCAGAGACCATCTCCCAGAGACATCCCCCAGAGACCATCCCCCAGAGATATCCCCAGAGACCATCCCCAGAGACCATCCCCCAGAGACATCCCCAGAGACCATCCCCCAGAGACATCCCCAGAGACCATCCCCCAGAGACATCCCCCAGAGACCATCTCCCAGAGACCATCCCCCAGAGACATCCCCAGAGACCATCCCCCAGAGACCATCCCCCAGAGACATCCCCAGAGACCATCCCCCAGAGACCATCCCCCAGAGATATCCCCAGAGACATCCCCCAGAGACCATCCCCCAGAGACATCCCCAGAGAAATCCCCAGAGACCATCCCCCAGAGACATCCCCAGAGACCATTCCCCAGAGACATCCCCAGAGACATCCCCAGAGACCATCCCCCAGAGACATCCCCAGAGACCATCCCCCAGAGACATCCCCAGAGACATCCCCAGAGACCATCCCCCAGAGACATCCCCAGAGACCATCCCCCAGAGACATCCCCAGAGACCATCCCCCCAGACCATCCCCCAGAGACATCCCCAGAGACCATCCCCCAGAGACATCCCCAGAGACCATCCCCCCAGACCATCCCCAGAGACATCCCCAGAGACCATCCCCCAGAGACATCCCCAGAGACATCCCCAGAGACCATCCCCCAGAGACATCCCCCAGAGACCATCCCCCAGAGACATCCCCAGAGACCATCCCCCCAGACCATCCCCCAGAGACATCCCCAGAGACCATCCCCCAGAGACCATCCCCCAGAGACCATCCCCAGAGACATCCCCCAGAGACCATCCCCCAGAGACATCCCCAGAGACATCCCCAGAGACCATCCCCCAGAGACCATTCCCCAGAGACATCCCCAGAGCCCATCCCCCAGAGCCCATCCCCTGGGCTGTTCCTCTGAACAATCTCTAATAGACAATTCCCTGAGCTGTTTTCTCTGGATAATCTCCCATGGACTGTCCCCTGGGTCTCAGCTCTGGGAAAGGCTGGTCCCTAGGCACTGGCTCTCCATTCTGAAGGGAATTTAAGAGTCACAGGGGAGTTCCTAAGGGTACCACTTCCCAGAACTCTGGTTTTTCAGGTGCTCACCTTTGAGGATGGTCCCTCCAGAAGCTGAGGCTTTGGACGCTCAGGTGGTATCTGAGACAGCTGTGCTGCCTGTGCCTGAGCAGGCATTACACTTCCTCCCTTCGTGTATTCTTCCTCCTTCCTTCCTTCCCTCCTTCTTCCCTCCTCCTCCTTCCCTCCCTCCCTCCCTCCCTTTCTTCTTCTTCTTCTTCTTCTTCTTCTTCTTCTTCTTCTTCTTCTTCTTCTTCTTCTTCTTCTTCTTCTTCATTTTTCTTCTTCATTTTTCTTCTTCATTTTTCTTCTTCTTTCTTCTTCTTCTTTCTTCTTCTTCTTCATTTTTCTTCTTCTTTCTTCTTCTTCTCCTTCATTTTTCTTCTTCATTTTTCTTCTTCTTCATTTTTCTTCTTCTTCATTTTTCTTCTTCTTTCTTCTTCTTCTTCCTCCTCCTCCTCCCTCCTCCTCCTCTTCCTCTTTCTCCTCCTTCTCCTCCTCCTCTTCTTCCTCCTCCTCCTTTATCTCCCTCCTCCTTTTCCCTTTTTTTTTATCCCTTCCCCCCCAAATCTTGACTGAGTTCCTCGACTAGTTTCTGGAAACAACAGTGAACCAGAGGCCAGATCCTTTACCTGCCGGCTCTCTGGGTGTCGTGTCATTTCTCACCCAGATGGCATATGAGGCCACAACTCCATCTTCACTTGAGAAATATAGAAGCTGAGTCCCAGAGAGGTGTAGTAACTTGCCCGAGGATGTCCAGCAAACAGGTGGTTGATCAGTCTGTCACTGGCATCTCCCACCAGGCCTTTCCTTCTGTGGTGGTTGGTTTTTGTTACCTTGACACAAACCTGGACGTATAGGGGACGAGTGAATCTTAACTGAGACAATTCCTCCATAAGGCTAGCCTGTAGGCAAGTCTGTGGGCTATTGGCTTGATTAGTGATTGGTGTAGAAGGGCCCAGCTCATTGCTGGTGGTGCAACCCCTGAACCAGGGGTTTTGGGTGGTAAAAAAAAAATTAAGCTGAGCAAGTCATAGAGGAACAAGTCAGTACGCAGCACTCCCCCACGGCCTCTGTTTCAGTTTCTGCCTCCAAGGCTCCTACCTTGAGTGTTCTTGCTTCCTATGATGATAGCCTGTGACATAAGAGTTGTAAGCAAGAACAAACCCTCTCTTCCCCAAGTTGCTTTTGGTAATGGTGTTTACCCCAGCACTAGTGACCCTCACTAAGATGTTCCCCACACCCCATACATTTTCAGATCCAGAGCTGGGCAGAGCTGGATCATACCCTGCTGCTTTCACACCTACAATTTTGTCCTTTGCCAACAAGCCTTCCCCCAAGTCCAGGAAAACCACCCATGGTCAGGCCACCCCTTCGATCGTCACAAAGAATTGACCATCCTGTGTGGAGAGTCTCTGACTTCCTTGGGAAAAATTCACCTTGGATAACAGGTCCCTCACTCCTACCCACTGCACCCAGTGTTGACCTGATGTGACATTGGGCCCCACCCACAGCATGGAGCGAGGCTTCCATGTCCTTCAGACTTCCCCTTGCCTGGAAAGTATGTGAGCTGGGTGGTATGGAGGAGTGGGAGGGGGAGAGAGGAGACATGTTTGTCATGTTGTAGACCTGGGATGACAGGGGCAGAAGGACAGACAGGGCTGCCAGGAGCAGGGAACCCTTCGTTGGAAGAGGGCAGCTATACTGCCTGGCTAGCATCACGAACATCAGCTCCAGTGTGTTAGGTTGCGCTTTCAGAGACATGACCCAGAGGCAGGCTACTGGGTAGCGAAGCTAACAGGACCCCAGCAGCAGGGATTTCAGACCAAGGCTTGAGTCAAGAGAATGGACTCCAGTCTACATTTCCTCCACCCCTCGGTGACTCCATCAATGCAGGTTGTCAGAGCACCTTCCTAGACAAGAATTCCACAACGGCGCAGTTGGGTAAAGGGAATCTGAATGGCAAGGTCCTGTGCCATTTAGGACACAAGCTTCAGTAGAAGAACAAGAGGAAGACAGGGTATGATGTCATCACACACAGGGTGCAACATACCCACACCCAAATCTCATTTACCTGTTCCACAGCCCTACGGGCAGATGGCTTGGCAGGCAGAACACCCCGCTGCAGGCTCCTGGTGTCAGTGAATTACACTTGGCAGGCTTTAAGAAAAATAATCCAGTCTGTGTGCACAGGCACATGTGTGCACACCCGTGGAGGTCAGAGATAACTTTTGGGAGTTGGTTCTCTCCTTCTGCTATGAGTCCTAGGGATGAAACTCGGGTTATCAGGCTTGGGTGCAGGTGCCTCTACCAGCTGAGCCATCCTGCCAGGCCTCGGCTTTAAAACACATTACTGATTCCTGTCAGCATCGTGGACACGTCCCTCTCTTTGCCTTGTTGAATCCACCATAAAGACACCCAGGCAAAGACACATGAGGCAGGCAAGGCTGGTGGCTATCACAGTTCATCCTGCATGTGCTGGCACTGGGATTGCTGTAAGTCATATGTGGATACTGCATTGCATCTGACCATCAGGACCAGGACTGGGAAGTGTCCACCACTGGTGAGAGTGGCCATACAGTTTCCTTCCCTTCCCTTCCCTTCCCTTCCCTTCCCTTCCCTTCCCTTCCCTTCCCTTCCCTTCCCTTCCCTTCCCTTCCCTTCCCTTCCCTTCCCTTGCCTTCCCCTCCCCTCCCCTCCCCTCCCCTCCCCTCCCCTCCCCTCCCCTCCCCTCTCTGGGTGTCCCTTCCCTTCCCTTCCCTTCCCTTCCCTTCCCTTCCCTTCCCTTCCCTTCCCTTCCCATCCTTTTTTTTTTTTCCAAGACAGGATCTCATTACTTAGCTCTGGCTGTTCTGGAACTCACTAAGTAGATCAGACTGGCCTTGAATTCACAGAGATCCATTGTTTCTGTCTCCTAAGTGCTTGGATTAAAGGTGTGTGTCACCACACCCAGCTTCAGATTTCTTTCTCATTTGTGTAATTAATAAGGATTTCTCAGAAAGGTGCTTTGGAGTACCATAAATACCCCATTGGGGGTCCCATGAATAAATACCCCGTTAGGTCCCATGAATAAATACCCCGTTAATCATCATCCTTCTGATGAACTGTTTACTGATTTACAAAGTGAGTTTCCCATGCTACTCAATAGGTTAATCCATGACTACCATTGTTTACCATCATCAAATTCAGACTATACCCTCTTCCCTCATGGTTGCTTCTGTGTCCTTGGGTCAAGTCCCTCTCATTCCTGGACCACATCCCGACTCTCTGGGTGTCTAGCTACAGGCCCCATGGCTGTTTCCCATGGTTTTGTTAGGATCAGAAAGTTCTCCACATATGGAGAAGAGTCATCAGAAGTCAAAACCAAGGGAGGGACTGAGTGTGCTGGTTTTGTTGCTTTAGATGTCTGCCTGGCAGAGCTGGGGCCAGCCAGCAGTGTCTACTCTTAGAAATGCAGACACACACACACACACACACACACACACACACACACACATACACACTGCACCAAGGAAGCAAGTCATCTGTGGCCCGGGAGGAGTTTATATCAGTTAACCATCACAGCAACTTTTTTCATTATTTTGACCAAATCACACAGGAACAACTTGGAGGGGGACGCAGTTTTATTTTGGCTCCTGGATCTGGAAGGTTCCATGTGTGGTTGCCTGTCCCTCTGTACTTGGGTAATGGTGGCAGAAGTATGTGGCAGAGAGGCATCTCATATAGTGGAGGGCAGGAAGCAGGAAGAGAAATAGGAAAGGTCCAGGACGAGGCACTTCTGAGGACCAATGATTGACTTCCTCCAGTCAGGTGTTATTTCCTGGAACTCCCAGAACCATCAGAATTAACAGTATAGGCTCAGGACACTTTTCCAAGCAACTTACAATCTACAGTTACAACTGCCACTTTGTCCCTGGAGAGCTTCCTTGTCAGGACCGCTAAGACTGGCATGTCATTTTTGGACAAATAGAGAAAGTATGGTGGTATGAATGAGATTGTCCCCCACAGGCTCTTATATTTGAATTACTAGTCATCAAAGAGTGGCACTGTTTGAGAAAGATTAGGAGGCGCAGCCTTGTTGAGGGAGTATGTCACTTAGGGGGGGGCTTGGAGCTTTCAAAAGCCCCTGCCAGGCCCAGACGCTTTTTCTTCTGCTGCCTGCAGATCAGGATGTAACTTCTCAGCTCCTTCTCAGCACCATGTCTGCCTGCACGCTGCCATGCTTCCCACCGTGATGGTGTTGGACTAAACCTCTGGAACTATAAGCCAACCCCAGTGAAATGCTTTGTTTTGTAGGAGTGCTTTGGTGCTGGTGTCTCTTCACAGCACAGTCACACAACAGTGTCTAAAGCAGAGATTTGATATTGGTCAGGCTGAGGTTCTGAAATCCAGAGACCACAGGGGCCTAGGAGGCCGGTAGCCATTTTTCCTTTCAGGCCCCCACCTTAGCCAGCCAGAGGGCAGAGATGCTTTTGTAGGAAGCAGAACCCACGGATGGTGAGGATGGACACGCTCCACTCTCCCCAGTCCTGTAGCACAGGTGGGCCATCTTGCACCCACATGTGCCGGGCTGGCCTGCAGGCACTTCCTTGTGTTTGAAGGCCTCTATCTTCAGTGAGGTCAAGGCCTAGGCCGACATGCTCTGAAGCACCTGGTGTCTGCAGTCTGTCTCTGATGAGCTGTGTTTGTTCTTCCTCTGATACTGAAAGAGGCTAGGGGTGAGGCTTTGGGGCCCCTGCCTTGTGCTACACACCTGAGGGGCTGCTGGCTAATTGTTCCCACATCTCGTGATCTGTGCCAGAAAAAATAACAGCGGCTTGAAAGGAGGCTGCTGGGACTGGGCAGGTGGGTCTACACTGGGCAGTACTGCCCCCTCCTGGAGCAGCACTGCTGGGTGTCCAAATGTGCTGGTCCCAGGAACAGTCGGTTTTCCTCTGGGAATCCTTCCCAGCGTGCATCAATTCCTGCTCCCACCTCCTTCCTGCTATGGTTTGTTTGAATGTCTCTGGCCTGTCACAGGGTTATATATAAGCTGTTCAATCTCCACACTGGAGGTTCATAAGAAAAGCAGGTCACAAGCACCGTCTGTCACTGCCAGATTCCGACTGTACAAGCATGCTAAGGCTGTGTTGCTTCTGCCCTAGCCTCCCTGTGAACAGTGCTTTCTGCCCCCCACCCCGTAACACCTCAGGACTATCGGCCCCCACCCGAGGACAGTATCACTTCAGAGTCTAAACTTCATTCCCACAAAGCCCCCTTTGCTGCGGCAGAGGATGCTTACACAGTTGCAGGCGAGGTGTATTTCAGCTGCCACAGGTAAACACAAAGGTGGTTGAGTGGATGGGGCTGTGGGGGGAGGGGTCTGTTCCCTCTTTGCCATGCTGGGAGCCTGGCTGTGAACCAGGATTCAGGTGACCATGTCTCGCCAGGCTGCTGGACACCTTCTTGTCTGGTAGACTGCCCGGCCCCTCTCTGATGTGCAAGACAGTCCTGGCTGGAAAGGGTGCGAGCCTGAGCCTTGGCCAGGGCCTTACAGCTCACTGAGAAACTGAGCAGATGATTGCAGCATCTTCAAGCGATTATCTTATCGCTGGGGAATGGCGTGCAGCTGGTGCTGGCCCACTAGTCACCAGGAGGGGGCATCTGCCTGTGCCTCTGAGTTGGCACTCTGTTCTCCTTGCAAGGACTTTAGGACTCCTATCAACAGCCTCCAGTTTACAGCCAATGTTTCCTGACCTTCCTTTGACCCAACATCCCGCCATGATTTATTCAGTGATGCCAGAGGCTCTGGGCTTCTGCCTTGCCAAGTGCAGCTCTTTGCCTCACCGAAGAGAGCAGAGATGTTGAGTAACATGCTTTGGGTTGCTCAGCAGGATGCCACTACATTGTGCTTAAAGCTTCTACCCTCCTGATGAGAGAAGTCTAGTTCCTCCTGCAAGGGGTTTCGCCAGGACACAGGACCCTGCTCCTGTCCCTTCCCCCATCGACACATACAGACCACCTGGCCCATCCATATCCCAGGGTGGGAAAGAAGGCTTGAGGGGTTGAGGGTGGGGCTAATACTGGCACCAGGTATCCCGGGTTGGCCCAGTGCAGATAGAATAATGACAGTGACTCCCAACATACAGAAAGTAGCCAAGGATCATCTATGCTTTGCCAATGAAAGAAACTGCCTGTTTTCCTTAGCAAATTGGCACTGCTGTGGGTCACCTGGTTGGTGAGGGACCAGTAGTCCCAAGGAATCAGGGACAAAAATGGAAACCTTAGAAAGATTAGTATGTGGATGAGGGGCTGGAGAAGGTGCTGGGCCTGGGTGTTGAACAGAAGTGAGCGACCCTGTGCTATTGGGATACAGAGGCCCTCCAGGCCCTTCCTCATGTCAAGGGTGTGGAGCCCCGGTCCCAGGATTGTTCAGGCTGCAGGGATGAGTGTGAATGCAGAGGCCTGGAAGAGCTAGATGCTCTTCAGAGAGTTGACAAGGCTCCAAGGTGCCGTGAGAACTGTAATTTGCTAAGACAGTTCAGAGTGCTTCAATAAAGCAAGTGAGAAAGCACAGACTCCTGGCTTGGCTCACATCAAAGATACCACACTGTCAACTTTAAATTTATCTCTTAAAGAGCTGAGAGGAAAAAAAATTAGGCAAAATGGCCAGAATGTGCAAGAAAGCCAGTCACTGAACAATGAAGCCAAGAACAGCCGTCCCAAGGAGCGAGGAAAATAGGTCTCAGATCTACGCCAGCCTTGTTTCAGAGAAGAGGTGTCATGCAAACGCTGTGAAGGGTGGCTCTTGGATTGATAGCCCCGTTAATAGTGGGTCCAGAGAGCATGATGGGTAGACAGGAGCTTTATACCCCCGCCTTTGGCATTGTCATGAGCTCTGAAGCTAAAAGCAAAAACAAAACAAAACAAATTGTTTTTCTTTTCCTTTGACAAAGAAAAAAGAAACCCCAACAATAATCAAAACCAAATTTACATCAGGCTCCCGAGGGAAGGGAGGCAATCTTGCTTGTCTCTGTACAGAAAATGATATCGCAGGCTCGTCACGGGAAAAGGCGGCTCAGGATCAGACAGACAGAAAGGCAGCAAAGAAAACACAAGTCCCATTTTTATTACCTGCCAGACTGCTAATAAAAATCACATGTTATTTTTTCCGGGTTTTCTCCCTCCAATATCCGTACTATTTGTCAACTGTAAGGAATGTGTCAATTCTGTGATTCTCCCCGCTTGTAAGCAAATATGCACCTTTGTTCTCCGGTTTCAATCACACTGCCCTGGTTAGCCCTTAAAGGGACCCCATGTGCCTCTGAGTGAGGCCCAGGCATCGGGTGTCTGCAGACTGACTTGGGACATCTCTGAGCATCAGGTAGCCACAGGGCTAAGCACCCTTCAGTGCACCTAGCATCCTCAGCCCCCAACAGTGATCCTCACAGCATTCCCAGTGGACATTGGATGGGATCTTGCTTGGAGGTCTCTGAGGGTTGTGAGCTCACTACCTCCTGAAGATGCTCCTTCAACAGGTGGATGGACACATCTGCCTTACCTAGGATGCCCACACCAGCCTGTGCCCCTGGGCTTTGGTCCTTTAAGGTTTGAAGGCACCATGGCTTTTAGTGTTTGTTGTTTTTTGAGACAGGGTTTCTCTGTATAGCCCTGGCTGTCCTGGAACTCACTCTGTAGACCAGACTCAGAAATCCGCCTGCCTCTGCCTCCCGAGTGCTGCCGGGAGCACCATGGCTTTTGTTTAGCCTTTCTTTCTCACTATGCTCTGGTTCCATTCATGTTGTTAGAGAAGCAAATAAATGCTGGCCCTCTGGGTGGAGGGTCGGGGTCAGGCAAGAGAGCTCTGTCCCTTCCAGTGCTGCTCTCCAGGGTCTGAAGAAACTCCACCTCCGGGAGTAAAGGATGCTGACAGATAGTCCCCCAGGGCCCGAGCAGGGCTACACAGTCATGAACACAATCCTCATATCACCTGCCCAGAGTCCTGCTGTGTGACATAATTCAGACGTGACAGGGCACCCCGAGAATCAAAACCGGTTCCTTGCGGGGTCTTGTTTACTCAGCCGAGTGGATAAGTCTGAGCAGTAAATGCCGTAAAAGAATCACTTTTCTATTTCTGAGCATGGCTGTCAGAGTGATGGGGTTTTAAGTGGTTTGCTGGACCTGCCCCGTGCACAGGAGAGAAAGCCACATGCTTGTGGGGCATCGATTCCCTTTCTCCTTCCCTCCCGTCTCCCCAGAAGAAACCTCGCCCACTGCACGGAATCGGCAGCTTTTCCTGCCAAGACCTTCTCTCCTGACCATTAGTAAGCCACCTCCCATCACTGGCAGAAGCCACCAAAAAGATCCCTGCCCTTCCCCGCCCTGCCCATACCAGGTCCCAAGAAAGGAGTCTCCTCGGCACGCTAATGCTCAACACCCCAACCCCCCAGCACACAAAATGTCTGGAAAACAGGATTCCTAGGGCAGGTGTTGTTGTATCTCAGATGCAGTCACACTGGAGCAGGGTAGCCAAAACCCAAAACACGCACGCACGCACGCACGCACGCACGCACGCATGCATGCGCACCTGAAGCAAGGCTAAGGGGAAAGCTAGTCTAGCCAGGGAGCCAGGCTCTACCCATAGCATGAGCCTGGACACCAGGTCACCTGTTCCAGTTGCTCCAGGAATCTGACACACATTGCTTTTGCACAGGACTGAGTGACAAGCGTTAACAGCCCAGGCAGACATAAACAGAGGCCACCTTCCATAGAGCTCTTAAAGCGGCAGCACTTCAAGCTGGCAGAGACATGGGCAGCCTGGCGCTCAGTGCCTGAGGCCCCTTTTGAGCAGCATTTGGACCCAGGTATCAAGTGCCTGGAAGTGTTTTCCCCGTGGCTGTTGCTGAATGCTGAGAATTCCCCCTGTGGCAAGGTGCAGGCAGCCAGGCCCTTGGAGGTCACCTGTGTTGGGATAATACATGCATGACAACGTGTCTGACAAACGAGGACCTTCGAGCTGTTGGATGATGCATCCCCTGGGACCCTCTTTCTCGGTAGCCACCCATAACAGCAGCATTGCTCCAGTCACATCAGCGGCAATGTTGGCCCCAGGACAGGGCCATGCTGGAGCGTGTTTTGTCTGGAGACACTCAATTGCCCCTCTGTGCCACAGTGTGACAACTGTTCCCTTCATCGAGAGCATGAGGCAGTCCCCATAGTTGGTCCAGGGTGTCTCATGGCTGGGGGCTTTATGAATTCCTCCTGTGGCACTGGTGACCATAGCCGTGAGTCCTCAAGACAGCTGGCCCCTTCTCTCGGCTCAGTTCCAATCGGTACCTTGACTTTTCAAGGACAGAGTCCCCATCCCTCTCTGGGGCTCTGTGGGATACCCCTGCCCTCCTGTTCTGTGCCTTCTACAGACATGTCCTTCCTGTGTGTGCTTGTGTCCTGACTCTTCCAAGGGCTCCAGCAAGGTTTGATCTCCTTCCTGGCTTCAAATCCCACTGGTTCCGAGAACCCCAGATTTCTCCAGGCTGTGGATCCGGGGCTGGCGCCTCCCCACCCTCAGCTGTCACATTGTTTGTTACAAAACAGCCTTTGACTTTATATCCTGTGATGATTCATGGTTTTCACCAGTTAATGGAAACCAGGCCTCACCTCATTTGACATCTTTCGATGGTGGGTGGAGTGGGGGGTGGGGGGGAGGGATTGGAAGGAGGGGCTTGGAGGGTCCCAAAGAACCAAAGAACCAAAGGACTAGGGTGCTGTGGTCAACAGCAGACGACACTCAGGATCAGACCAACGGTCAAAATTCAGGTCTGCCACTTGCCAGTCTGGGACCTCCAAAAAACCACCTGACACACTGGCCAACTCAGCTGTAAAGGGAGGACACTGGATTCATCTCAGATCCTAGACAGGACCAAAGAGGTGGCACTCAGAAGATTCCAGACAGGTCAAAGGACCAAACAGAGAGTTTACAGGTGGGGTATGACAGATTGCAGACAGGTCCAAAGGCAGAGTGTAGACAGATAGAGAACAGCGGATTCCAGACAAGTTCAGGGAAGCCATGTGCCAGCTGAGGCAGGGTAGAGAGGGACAGACTTTGTATAGTATCTCTTTGCAGTCCCTCAGGGTGGGAAAGAAGACTCTGGAAAACATGGGCAGAGCATCCTAAGGTGTTCCATCTGGTCCTCACAGGCAGGAGTTTCCCAAGGAGGCAGATGGAAGTCTCACGTAGAATGAGCTCTGAGGAGGAAGCTAGAGGTTTGCTGAACCTTCATGGCTATGGCCGGAAGTGGGATTTAGATGTGCAGACAGGAAGAGCTCTGGGGGACACAGGGAAGGTAGACATGGAAGAGCTGGGCTGAGGCAGTGTACAGAATGATGAATGCCCAGGACGCAGAGGTGACTCCATCTTGGTAAGCCCCCAGGTACCATTTGGGGACCACACTAAATACATACCTGGGGGCTGCCTCTGGAAACCTTATATCCATCAAGTCCTGTGCCCAAGACCTTCAGCTCAGGATGAGGCTGGGGGATGCTTCCAGTATTTTAGGATGGAGAGTCAACCTGTCTCACCTCAGACACTTACCTTGAGGTCCTGCTGCTGTCTTAGTCTCTCCTTGCTGCAAAATGACTTCCGCCAGGCTGGGACCTGGCGGGGTAGAGCAGCAGCAGCACGGCTGTTAGCCTGGGAGAACATCTTCCAGGGGACCCAGAGCGTGGCTGCATGGGAAGGGACAAGGCCTGCATGTCCTGGTACAGGAGTCAGGAGCCACAACCTTTAGTCTCCATCTGCATGGTGTCTTCTGGGGGCTGTGGGGAACGTGACAGCCATGCTGTGCTGTGGTATAAGAACCAAGCGTCTTGACCTTGGATTGCCTCTGCTCTGAGTTCCTGACCACCCCCTCTGCCCTACTTAGAACATGAATGAAAACAAGGCCTCCCTCCTGTTTGCCCTCTCTGCGTTATTCATGGCAACTCCAGAACTCACAGATCCAGCTCACCTTTAAGAAAATGGGTAGAACCAGGTATGGTGGCACACCTTTAATCCCACCCAGCACTAGGGAAGCAGAGGCATCTCTGAGTTTGAGGCCAGCCTGGTTGACAGAGCTAATTCCAGGACATCTAAGGTCACACAGGGAAACCCTGTCTCAAACAAACAAACAAACAACAAAACGAAACCAAAAATCCACAAAGAAATAAAATAAAACAAGTAGTTAACACAGGCAATTAAGGCCGCCATAGCTTGGACCAGCTGGAAGATGACAGGCACTTTGGGGTGACTCAGGACAGGAGAGGTGGGAATTAGGACCTCCTGGCTGGGCAGGCCAAGGAGCTTGGCAGGAACTCCTGCCTGCTGACTCCATGCACAGCGCTTCACAGTAGGTGGAAGGCCAGATGCTTAGCTCTCTGCACCTGGCCCGAGGAGGGCCAGACTGGTGACGGACTGAGGAAATCTTGAATGGTCATATCCCAGGACTTCCTGTGCATGACAGGAGCTATGCCCCCGTTTGGAATTCTGTCTGCCCACACTAAGATGGCAGACAGAACCCATTCACTTACTGACTTGTAAGCCTCTCTGTGAGACCCCCAAGTTCCTGGTCCTCTGTGCCAAGCCCAATCTCCCACAAATGCTGTGGGCTGTTTGTCTTGTTTTAGCTCTGGCTCAGGGCTGGGCTTGAATCCACTCAGCAGGTTCCACAGAGGTAAGAGCCACAGACACCAGAGAATGAAGCTGAGCCAGCGACCAAGACCCCCAGGCTATAGACAGGGCGATACATCAGGGAGCAAGATGGGCAAAGGATGTCTCTTCTCATCTTAGCTTCTTGGGTCCCCAACCTGCTCCAGGAGGGCTCCAGCATCCTGGGTATCCCTGCCTAGGAAGCTCAGGTCTGGCCCTGGTCGTTCAGGATATCTGCACTCACATGTGGCGTTTCCCACAGTGGACTAAGTCCAGGTGAGGGCCTTGGTTTCCAGACTTGTCCCCTTTCCATCAGTCAACAGGATTCTCAGTAGACATATGTGACATAATGGTGCCACCCAGTGGCCACCTCCAAATTGCATCCATGGGCCAAAGGCAGGAAACCGGTCAGAAGCAGGCATGCGCCCCCTGCTGGTCAGCAGACTCATCAACCAGCTTTCTCTGTGCTTTTGCAGGGAATGAGGTGGGTGAAGGGCTGGCACCTGTGACCTGCACCTCCCAGAACAAACAGATTTAGTAACTAAAACCATAGGCCCTGACTTAGTTTCTTTTCCTGTTTTGTAATGAAATACCAGACAAAAGCAATTTATGGGAGGGTTGGTTTTGGCTCCATCATGCTGTGCAATTCTTGGTGGCAGCTGGTTACTTCACATTCAGTCAAGGGACAGAGGGATCCGTGCTGTTCCTCAGTGACCTTCCTTGTTTTGATGCCACCAAGGACTCAAGCTCAGAGGATGGAGCCACCCATATTAGGGTGGGTCTTCCCACCTCAATCTAATCAAGGTTATCCCACAAGCGTGCTAGGATGCTAACCCATCCCTGGCAGGCATGACTGAAGAAGGTCTGTCTCCTAGGTGGTATCAGACCTTGTCAAGTTGACACTTGACATTAACCGTCACACAGAGTCACCTCAGATGGAGAGGCGTGAGGTCCCATTCAGCAGGGCCTGAAACCACACCCTGGCTCAGTATCCAGAGCCCATCATGGGAAGACAGAGGAAGTGGCCATGTTTCAGAAGGAGAAATCCTGTGTGTGTAGGCTACAAAGTGGGGACTCTCCCCAGGAATTCTCTGGAAAGAATGCATGCAGACCGGCCAAGGAAGCTGGCCATCTGGCTGTGCGCTGAGAGCCCATGGCTGGGGATGGACGGGGGAGAGAGAAGTCGGAAGGCCCATGATGTCTCCAGCGGGACCACGGGGAGCATGGTCAAGGGCCGGGTGACAGTGCAGGTATCTGGAACAGAAACAGTGGGAACCAGAGGGGAGACTTCAGGGAAAGGCGGGGGTGCTATAGATGGGGCCCAGGCAGGTAGAGAAGAGGAGAATGGAACAGGTGGGGCTGTGTCAGTCTGGTGCTGTCAGGTGGTGGAAGGAACGGGAGCCCCAGAGGATGCCTGGGCGAGTCTCACAGAGTGCAGAAGGGGGTGCCTTGGACAGGTGAAGTGAGGGGAGCTCTCAGGCACACCACACAGGAGGTTGGCAAATAAGCCATGCTATTTGAAGCTGCCTATGGGGAAGAGCTGGGCTTGGAGAGGTAAGCTTGGACTGTGTGGTGCCAGTAAGGGAAGTCTGCTAGCGGCTGAGATCCCCAACATTCCAGTCCCACTGGGTCCCACTGGGCTAAAGCCAGTGTGGCCAGGCTGGTACCTTTTCCAGTGCAGAGGCTGCTGTGTCCCACGGCTCACAGCTATCTTCCTTATGCCCCTGACATCAGGCCCACCCCCTAAGACAGGGCACTGTCCCTGGTTGGGGACAGCTGGCCAGCACCCAAGAGTCCCCTTTGCTGAGGTCAAGACATCCACAGGTTCATAGGCTCTGGGAGGGATTAGGACTCTGTTGAGAAGAGGCTGGGCCCTGCTCTGAATTATTCCTATTGAATACCAGTGTGGTATTGAGGGGGGGGGTTGTGCCCTACTCAGTGAGAGTCTATTTTACAAGCAACTTTTGATTCTGCTGTGAGAATGGAGGATGATGGTGTGTCTGGGTGGGCATGTTGACCAGTGCCCCATGTATCAGCACAGACAGATGAATGACTTAGGCCCGAGTGGTAATGCACTGGGATGAAGTGTGGGCCCACAAGGGTGTAAAACATCACATAGAGGAATGAGGGCCAAGAGCATATTGGATACACAAGACCAAGACCCTGGACCCCAGCATAGCTATGACAGTGCCCCCATCAGCCTGGCCTTCCAGATGGACTCTTCAGCTTGGTTTGGTTGTGCGTACTGATGTAGCCCACATATGGGCTGTCAGCCCACCCTCCTGATCACCTGTTTGACCCATGGTTCATGTGTTCTCTCCATCTAGACCCTGGTTCTGTCCCTTTGGCCCTGCAGTTCCCTCAAGTCCATCCATGTTGTCACCCCCCCATGCCCACCCGCCCCCATTTCCTCTCCCCCTCCCCCATCCCCATGTTCAGTCCATGCCCCACCGCATTCATAGCAGCAGCTTCTATGCAGATGGTTTCGTTCCTTATCTCAACCATACCTACTCCATTTACATTTCTACCAGCTCACTTCTGAAATCTCAAGCCCTGTATCATTTCATAACTCACATATATACATACATATGCTTACCGTGTGCTGTGTGATGCAAGCGATAATATTAGTAATTCAGATGTGAACAAAAGAAGCTGGGTTGGCCTCGACTAGATTCTCAAGGAAATTGGGGTTATTTGCTGCTTTGCTGCTGTGCCTCAGAACTTACTGTGGAAAGACTCCAGCTTGTTGTTGGTGTCTCGGACGTAGTGACCCAAGGGCTCTGCCCCTAGCTCTGCTACTGCCTCGGGGCCTTTGCACCTACTGTGCCTTTTGCTAGACTGTTTCTCCCACTTCCCCAGTTTCTGTGATCCTGTAAACTTCACTGTGCACTCGTCATTCCCTCCAAAAGGCTTTCACCACAGCTGCTTCCTCTCCTGTTTCCCGGTGGGTGGCACCAGTCCCTGCATTGTGCTGCGGACAGAGTGTGGGCTCCATAGAGACAGTGCTGTGTGCTGCAGCCTGGAGATAGATAGATAGGTAGATAGGTAGATAGGTAGATAGGTAGATAGGTAGATAGATAGATAGATAGATAGATAGATAGATAGATAGATAGGAAAGAAGGAAAGGACATGGCTGCTTCTAGGCACAGTGGAGGAGAGAGCTTATTGTAGATAAAAGGGAAAGCATAGCCAGAGGCAGGGATCTGGGAGAGCCAGAGTGGGCGTGACCAGACTGAGTTGGGCCATGTAGGGAGATGGGGAGAGGGAAGAGAGGGGAACCAGGTACAGAATCTGGGAGTTCAAAGTTACAAACAGGGCAGACAACCTAAATATCTGGATTATATAGGGAAGAGCCTCTGGGGGAAAGGGCAACTTAGTCCCTGGGCTGAAGAGCTCAGAGTAAAGGTCAGGGTACGCCAGCCATACTCTGTGACATGTGGGGTGTGCCTAAATGCACAAGCCTACCACAGACTGAGAAGCAGAAAGAACTTCAAGAAGCTCCTTTGAGTACCTGAGGCATAAGAGAAAAACTAGTCCCACAGAAGGAGGGGGTGCTATACTCCATCAGCCATGTCTACCTGGTCCCACTGGACCTGGGGGTGCCAATGAACCCCTGCTCTGCAGGCTCTCCTGCTCAGTGACCTGGCTTCATTCCTGTCACTGTGATAAAATGCCCTGACAACAAGCAACTCTGGGAAGGAAGGCTTTATTTTAGCTCACGAGTCTCAGTTATGGCCCATCACCTTGGAGAAATCAGAGTGACAGGAGCATAGAGCAGCTGGTCACACATCTGGTCACACAGCTGTCACACTATGTTCACAGTGAAGAGCAGAGAGAAATGGATGCATACGTGTGCACTTGCTGGCTTGCACTTAGCTCCGTTTCTGCTGATAAAGTCCAGGAACTCCTCTGCCTACGGGACAGTGCCGCCCACAGCGGACTGCGTGTTCCATTTCTGCTGATACAGTCCAGGAACCCCTCTGCCTCGGGGACAGTGCCGCCCACAGTGAACTGCATGTTCCATTTCTGCTGATACAGTCCAGGAACCCCTCTGCCTAGGGGACAGCACCGCTCACAGTGGACTGCGTGTTCCATTTCTGCTGATACAGTCCAGGAACCCCTCTGCCTGGGGGACAGTGCCACCCACAGTGGACTGCATGTTCCATTTCTGCTGATACAGTCCAGGAACCCCTCTGCCTAGGGAATAGTGCCACCCACAGTGGACAGCGCGTTCCCACATCAGTTAACAATCAAGATGAACAACCCAATGTAGACGATCCCTCATTGAGACTCTCTTCTCAGGTGAGTCTAGGTCATGTCACATTGACAAAGGAAGCTGACCACCGCAGTGAACAATCATAAAGTGTTTTTCATCTTTCAGTCTCAGTTTGATGATATGTTTCCAAACTCGGTCACAAAAAGGATCATTCCTGATGTCCACCCATTTAACCTTAGCTTTGTAATATATAACTTTTTATTTATTTATTTTGGGTGTATTTGTACACGTATGTGTGCACATATGTATGAAAGTCAGAGGACAACATGCAGGAGTTGGTTCTCACCTTCCACTATGTGGACTCCAGGGAACCAATCAGATCTTCAGCCTTGGTGATAGGTATCTTTATCCACTGAGTCATCTCACCAGCCCACCACTGGTTTTTGAAACTGCGATTGTAGATTAAGTGCCACACGACCGGGTCCTGAGCACCTGAGGGACAGAACATGGCTGCTATCCCAGGTCCCTGGGCATAGGAATAGGTGAACATGACACAGACAGAGGCAGCGCTGCAGCAAGGGTGTATCACCACCAGCGCCCAGCTACCCTACCGCAGCAAGTCCTGAACATTCCAACACAGCTGAAGCACACAAAAAAGACCTTAAAACCAACTTTGTAGAGATGATAGAGGTCCTTAGAGAGGAAAAGAATAAACCCCTTAAAGAAGCCCAGGAAAACACAAACAAACAATTGGAGGAACTGAATAAATCCCTCAAGGAAAGCCAAGAAAAGCAAATAAACAGGTGAAAGAGATGAATAAAACTGTTTAAAATCTGGAAATGGAAATTAAAGAAAAAAAACCCACAAACTAAGGGGATGGAAAATCTAGGTAAGTGAACAGGAGCTACATACACAAGCCTCACCAACAGAATATAAGAGATAGAAGAAGCAATCTCAGGTATAGAAGATACAATAGAAGAAACTGATATATCAGCCAAAGAAAACGTTAAATCTAAGAAATTTTTGGCCCAAAATATCCAAGAAATCTGGGATGCTATGAAAAAAGTATAAGAATAATAAGAATAGAAAAAAAGATAAGAATATTTTAACAAAATCAAAGAAGAAATATTTCCTAGCCTAAAAATGGACATGCCTATAAAGGTACAGAACACCAAATAGATTGGGCCAGGAAAGAAAGCCCCTTTATCACATAATAAACAAAACACTAAATATACAGAACAGAGAAAAATATTAAAAGCTGCAAGGGGGAAAGACCAAGTAACATACAAAGACACATCTCTCTCAATTACCGTAGATGGAGATATTACATGAAAAAGTCAAATTTAAACAACATCTAACCACAAATACAGCCCCATAGGAGACAGTCAAAGAAAAATCCCAACCCAAGTAGGTCAACTAGACCTATGAAAACACAGGAAATAGATAATCTCACACCAGCAAAACCAAAAGAAGGGACACACACACACACCACCACCACCACCACCACCAACAACAACAACAAAATAATAGGAATTTAGCAATTACTGGTCACTGATATTATTCAATATCAGTGGACTCAATTCTCCAATAAAATGTCACAAACATGGATGTGAAAAAGAAAACTGAATGGATGTGAAAATAGGATCCATTGTTCTGCTGCATACAAGAAACACACCTGGAGGCTACAGAGATGGCTCAGCGGTTAAGAGTACTGGCTGCTCTTCCAGAGGTCCTGAGTTCAATTCCCAGCAACCACATGGTGGCTCACAATCATCTCTAATGGGATCTGGAGCCCTCTTTCTGGCATGCAGGCATATATGCTGGCAGGATACTGCATAATAAATAAATCCTTTTAACAAAAGAAAAAAACACTTCAACATCTGATTACTTCAGAGTAAAGGGTTAGAGAAAGATTTTCCAAAAAATAATCTCAAGAAACTAGCTATTGCAGCCATTCTAACAAAATTGACTTCAAACCAAAATTAATCAAAAGAGACAGGGAAGGATACTTTGTACTCATCAAAGGAAAGATCTACCAAGATGATCTTGCTCTAAATGCAAGGGCTCCCACCTTTTTAAAGGAAACACTACTAAAGCTTAAATAACACACCAGCTCTCACACATTGATAGTGGGAGACTTCAATACCATCCCCTCACCAGTGGACAGGTCATTCAAACAAAAACTAAACAGAGAAACAATGGGTCTAACAGATGGACCTAGCAGATGTCTACAGAACATTTCACCCTAACACAAAAGAATATACCTTCTTCTCAGCACTTCATTGAACTGTCTCCAAAACTGAGCACATACTTGGTCATTCAGCAAGTCTCAAGAGATCTGAGAAAAATTGGAACAACACTGTGTTTTATCAGAATACCACAGATTAAAATTGGATTTAAACAACAGAAACAACAGAAAGCCTACAAACTCATAGAAACCGAACAACTGTCTCCTGAATGATTACTGGGTCAAGTCAGAAATTAGAAAAGAAATTAAAGACTTCCTAGAATTCAATGAAAATGGACACACAGCATATTTAGACTTATTATACCCAATGGAAGTGGTACTTGGAGCAAAGTTCACAGCACTAAGTGTTTATGTAAAGAAATTGGAGTGATCTCATCCTAGCAACTTAACAGCACACCTAAAAGCCCCAGAACAAAAAGAAGTAAGCTCATCCAAGAGGAGCAGCTGGTAGGAAATAATCAACCTGAAGGTTGAAATTAATAAAATAAAATAGTAGAAATCAAAAACAGAGAACAATGCAAAAAATGTCAATGAAACAAAGAGTTGGTTCAACAAGATAGACAAATCAACAAGATAGTCAAATCCTTTTCCAAAATATCTAAAAGTCAGAGAAAGAATATCCAAATGAACAAAATCAGAAATAAAAGGAGGATATAATATAACAGACACCAAGGAAATCCAAAGATTCATTAGATCATACTGTAAAAACTTGTACCTCACAAAATTGTAAAATCTAAAAGAAATGGATAATTTTCTTGATATATACTATGTACCAAAATTCAATCAAGATCAGATAATATCTAAGGAAATAGAAGCAGTCATTAAAATTCTCTCAACCAAAACAAACACCCTAACAAAACAAACAAAAATACCCCACCAAGGGCCAGAAAGTTTTAGTGAAGAATTCTACCAGACTTTCAAAGAGAGCTAATGTCAATCCTTCTCAAATTATTACACAAAATAGAAACAGAAGGAAGGGTGCCGAATTCATTTTATGAGGCCACAGTCACCCTGATACCCAAACCACACAAATATTCAACAAAGAAAGAATTACACACCAATTTCTTTCATGAATATAGACCAAAATACTCAATAAAATACAAAGCAAATCCAAGAATACATCAAGAAGATTATCCACCTTGATCAAATAGGTTTCATCTCAGAGATGCAGAGATGGTTGACATAAAAAAAAAAAAACAACAATAAATATAATTCACCAAAAAAAAAACCTGAAAGAAAAAAAAACTATACAATCATTTCATTATATCCTGAAAAAGTCTTTGATAAAATCCAACATCCATTCATGATGAAAATTTTAGAGAGACCAGGAACATGGCTAAATGTAATAAAGGCAATTTACAGCAAACTAATAGACAACATCAAAGCAATTCCACTAAACAAGAGCAAGACAAGGTTTTCCTCTATCTGTCTGTCTATCTATCTATCTATCTATCTATCTATCTATCTATCTATCTATCTATCTATACATACACATACACACACACATATACATATATACACATATACATATATATACACATGTTTGTATGTATGTATATGTGCGTGCATATTTAATATAGTACTTGAAGTTCTGATAGAGCAATAAGACAACTAAAGGACATCAAAGGGATATAAATTGGAAAGGAAGAATCAAATTATCGCTGTTTGCAGATGACATGACAATATACACAAGTGACCCCAAAAATTCTACCTAGCAACTTCTACAGCTGTTAAGCACTTTTTAGTGAAGTGGCTGGATACAGGATTAACTAAAAAAAATCAGTAGCCCTCCTAGTCACAAATGACAAACAGACTGAGAAAGAAATCAGGGAAATAACACCCTTTACAGTAGCCACAAATAATATAAAAAATCTTGGGGCCACTCAAGGAAGAAAGTGAAAGTCTGACAGAAGTTTCATCTGACAAAAACTTTGAATCTTTGAAGGAGATGGAAAGATGTCCCATGCTCATGGATAGGTAGGATTAACATAGCAAAAATGGCTATCCTATGAAAGGCAACCTACAGATTCAACACAATTCCCATCAAAATTCCAACAAAATTCTTTGCAGACCTTGAAAGAATAACACTCAATTTCATATGGAAAAACAAAGATCTAGGATAGTTAAAACAATCCTGTACAAAAAAAAAAAAAAAAGAACATCTGGAGGTATCACCATCCATGATTTCAAGCTGTACAACAGCACTATAGTATTAAAATCTGCATGGTACTCGCATAAAAACAAACACACTGATCAGTGGAGTAGAATCCAAGGCCCAGACAGAAATCCACACACCTAAGGACACCTGATTTTTTATAAAGAAGCCACAAATATACAGTGTAAAAAAGAAAGCATCTTCAATAAATGGTGCTGGTCTAACTGGATGTTTGCATGTAGAAGGGTGTAAATAGATCCATATCTATTATCCTGCACAAAGCTCCAATCCAAATTGATCTCAACGTAAAACACTGGCCCTAATAGAAAAGAAAGTGGGGAATAGCCTTAAACTTACTGGCACAGGAGACAACTTCCTAAACAGAACACCAATAGCTCAGGCACTAAGGTCAATATTGATAAATAGGACTTATGAAACTGAAATGCTTTTGTAAAGGCAAAGGTCTCTCTCAATAGGACAAAATGGCAGCCTACAGAAGAGGAACCAACCCCACATCTGACTGGGGGCTAATAGCCAAAAATATACAAAGAACTCAAGAAACTA
This sequence comes from Apodemus sylvaticus, assembly GCF_947179515.1. Taxonomy (NCBI): domain Eukaryota; kingdom Metazoa; phylum Chordata; class Mammalia; order Rodentia; family Muridae; genus Apodemus; species Apodemus sylvaticus. The sequence goes on from NC_067482.1 coordinate 75,698,824, forward strand.
GACATCAACAAACCAAATTATCCAATAAAATGGGGCACGGATCTAAACAGAGAATTCTCAATGGAAGAATCTCACATGACTGAGAAACACTTAGAGAAATATTCGACCTCCCTAGTCATCAGGGAAATGCAAATCAAAAGGACTCTGAGGTTCCATCATACACCTGTCAGAATAGCTAAGATCAAAAACACAAGTGACAGCTCATGCTGTCCTCATGTTATGGGGAGCAAGAACACCCCTCCGCTGCTGGTGGGAGTACAAACTAGTACAGCCACCGTAGAAAGCAATATGTTGGTTCCTCAGAAAACTGGGAATTGATCTACCTCTAGAATCAGCTATACTACACCTGGGCATATCCCCAAATGATGCCCCACCATGCCACAAAGACACCTGCGCAACCATGCTCATTGCAACTTTATTTATAATAGCCAGAAACTGGAGGGGATGGGGAGAAGGAAGCCTAGATGTCCCCTAACTGAAAAAAATGGATAAAGAAAGGTAGGGTATTTATACAATGGAGCATAACTCAGCTGTCAAAAATAATGACATCATGAACTTTACAGGTAAATGGATGGAGCTAGAAAAGATCATCCTGAGTGATGTAACCTAGACCCAGAAAGATAAACATGGTATGTACTCATTTATAAGACCTTAGCTGTTAAGCAAAGGAAGCAATGATACACTCCACAGATCCAGAGAGGCTAAGGAACAAGGAGGGCACTAGGGTGTGACTCATGGACCTCTCTGGGAAGGGGAAATAGACTGGATTTTATGGGTAGCCTGGGAGCAGGTGGGGATGGAACAGGAGAGATCAGGTTGGGAGTGGGAGAGATGACTGAAATGGGCAGGGACTTGGGGGTGTGGTAGATACCCAGTGAAGGGGAAACTCCGAGTAATCTATGACAATGACCATGGAGAAATCTCCTAGTAATGGGGAATACAGAATCAGAATTGGTCATCTTCTACAACCAGACAAGGCTCCTAGAAGTGGGACTGGGACATCAACCCAGACGAAAGCTTCGTCCTACAATCTGTCCTGCCTGCAAGACTGTGCTGGGGCAAGGGTGGTGCAGAACTTGTGGGAGTGGCCAATCCCTGATCCAACTTGTGGCCCATGCCACTAAAAGGGATTCTACACCTGACACTGCTTGGAGAGGCATGACCCAAAGGCAGGACAGCCAAGAACCTAGGACAGAACCAAACTGGACTGTCGAAAAAAAATCAACGAAATGATCTCTAATAATTTTCTGCTATGCTCATAGATTAGTGCTTAGCCCTGTTGTCATCAGAGGGTTGTCACCCAGCAATGGACGGGAGCAGATGCGGAGTCCCACAGCCAAGCACTAGGTGGAGCCAGGGGAACTCTGCAGAAGTCGTGGAAGAAGGTTTGTAGGAGTCAGAGGGGTTGAGGACACAGAATCAACTGAGCAGGGCTCATGGGGACTCACAGAGACTGAAGAGACAAACACAGACCCTGTGTGGGCTGTGCTAGGTCCTCTGCATAGATGTTATGGTTGTGTAGCTTGGTGTTCTTGTGAGACCCCCAACAACGGGAGTGGGGCTGACTCTGCCTCTTGCCTGCACTTGGGACAACATCAAGCTGGGATAGAAGAGTTTGTGCCCAGTCTTCCTGTATCTTGTTAGGCTATGTTTGGTGGGTATCCTTGGGAAGGCTGTTCTTTTTAAAAGGGAAATGGAGGAAGATCTGAGGGAGATGGATGGTGGGGGGAGGGACTGGGAGAAGTAGAGGAAGGTGTAAACTGTGGTCAAGATGTATGAGAAAATAAAGGTTTAAAAGTTACCTTCACAGAGGCTGATTGGGTCTCCTGCCCTCAGGAGCATCCTAGGCTGTCCAGGGCCTGGACTCTGCTTTACTTCAACGTGTGGGCTGGGAACCTCATCTCCTGGGCTCTGAGCCACTGGAATGGAGCTGGTTTTTGGACAACCAGGCTACAATCCTGAGGCCTTCTTTTACATACCTTCAGGGCAAGATGGTGTCCACCTATGAGCCTCTTCCCTCACAGAGAGCCTAGTTCCTATCTGCCATCGACATCACAGAGGGTAGATAGACCACTCCATCCTCCCACCGAGGTCCCCCAGGCCCACTGTCCTGAACTCTCGCCAACCTCACTGTCCCTTTCCCACTAGTCCTCATCTTCTGTCCCTCTGTTCCACACAAGGCCCGCGGCTCTGGGCTTGAGGGAGTTCTGATCAGAACTATGCAAAAGGACCAGAAATAGTCCAAGGCAGGACAAAGCACCAGGATCACTGGAGAGGGAGGGTTTGGGATCGATTGCACTCTTCAGACCCTGCAGAGGACCCTTGCGGGGTTCTTGCATTCTGGGGTCAACCGGACCTACCTCCCCGTGGGTCTGTATCCAGGGCCTGGCGTCTTTCTACACTGCCTACAGGATACACACTGACTCAGAGCAGAAGATGGACAGCATCAGCCCTGGCCTTTTCCCTGAGGGCCTCTCAAGGTAATGACTGATCTGAACAGTCCAGGTCCCCCTCGAGCCCCCACACAGCCCCCTGTCCTATCTTGTTTTTCTCTCAGGCACACAGGGATTTTTTTTTTTGTTGTTGTTGTTAGTTTTGCTTTGTGGTATTGGATACAGGTGAGGCCAGCGTTTCACCTTCAAGCCCTGGCCCCACTGCTCAGGGTGTGGTTGGCAGTTGGAATGTGTTAGCTGGATCACCCTGTGTGGACTTGGCAGACCCGTGTTTTAGAGCTGGTGGCTTCCTGCCCTGTGGCCCAGCTCCCTCAGAGTTTCTGTGTGGTCACTTGGAATTTTGCAGGCAGAGTGACCCAGTGTTCACTCATGTCCTTAGCACATGGCTCCTTCTACTGTGCTAAGGACAGCTGGCAAGGTGGGACCTCTATTTCAGGCCCTCTGCTTCAGGTCTTACCAAAGCAACAGGGCTCTTCTCCTCCCACTCCCCACCCCAGGGCCATCAGCAAACCCATCTCTGTAAACCCAAAGCGCCAGCCCTATCTGGACTTGAAGGGCTGTCACTGTTGTTGCCTGACCTGATGCAGCAGAAGGAGAATCCGCTGGCTTTATACCTCTAAGCAGACCCTCTGGATGCAGCGCAGGGACGTGGGTGGGGCTTCAGTGCACTTGCGTCTTCTCCCCTCCTCCTGGGCAGGGCTCCGCTCCCCTTCTGTTCAGTGATCTGGCCCAGTCTTTCCCTTCCCTCCTGTACGGGGCTCAGGATTGGATCTCCTCCTCACAGGGGCTCAGAGTCAGCTCCCCTCCTGCACAGGAGTCAGTCAGTTCCTCTGCTCTCTTCTATGCAGGGATCAGGGGTCAGCCTTCCTATGTAGGGGTCAGGGTTGTAACCCTTTCCTGTGCAGGGGCCAGGGTCAGCTTCCCTCTTGTACGGAGATCAGGATCAGCCCCCCTTCTCCCCAGGGAGGGATCAGGGTCAGTCCCTCTTCTTGTGAAGAGATTGGGGTCAGCTCCCCATCTGTCCAGGGTCAGGGTTCAGCCATCCCCTGCCTCAGTTTCTGCACAGGGATGGAGGTATTGTGCATATGTGCTCTTCCAAGGAGGGACTGCTCTGTCATCCCCTTGTGCCAGAGAAAGTGAAAGGCAAATATCCTCAGTTTACCTTCCAGGCTCACCCAGTCCAGGCCCTGTGGTCCCAGTGACTTCCAGGTTTCCCTTAAAAAACCCCTTCTTCTTCTCCACTCTCTTCCTCCTCACACTTGCAAGGGGACCATTTGAGTCTAGCTTCCCCTGAGACCAGTCAGCAGGGGGCAGCAAAGCTCTCCCTCGAACAAGGGACTGACTGCTTCAGCCAACCTGAACAGCTAGCAGAGGAAGTAGACTCTGGGTGGCATGAGTGTGCAGGTCTCAGAGAAACACCTGGGGGAGGGGAAGGACATGGGAGCACAGTAGGAGCTAAGCCAGGCAGCCAGAGGATACAGGTCCGCATTTACGGGAGTTTTATAGATACGCATGATATATAAAATAATATATTAGAATATAAGGGATATATAGAATATCAACTGTCTATCATCTATGTATCACCTATCTTTTATCTATCTATCTATATTTATCTATCTATCTATCTATCTATCTATCATCTATTTTCTATTTAAAACCTATCTCTCTTCTATCTTCCTATCACTTGTACTACTCTGGAGGACTCCACTTAATGCAGTTGGTGCCGCCATTCTGAGACCTGACTTCATTTACATTAAGCACCAGGGCAGGTGGACTGACACCCAGCACACTGCATACTGGTAGACATCAGGGTTGGGACTGAAGAGGTGGCACCGTGGTTAAGAGCGTGTACTGCTCTTACAGAGGACTGCACTTACAGATCTCAGCACCCTCACAACCGCCTGCAACTCCAGCTCCAGGGGGATCTGATCCTCTGTCCTCCACAGGTACCTGCACCCCCCAAACACATAATTGAACAAATCAGGATTAGGTCAGCCTTGGCAGGCAGGTGACCAAGGGTGGGGGCTAGAGAGCTGGCCTCTCTTCTTTTTCTCTTCTACCTTGGCCCTGACTGAGCCTTTTCAGCCACACACAAGAAGCAGCGAGAATGAGAAGCCATCCCCAGTGATGTACTTCTTCCAGGCAGGCTCCATCGTCTCAAGGTTCCATAGCCTCCCCAAACACTGCCACCAACCGGGGAACCACGTGTTCAAACACACGAGCCCACGGAAACATCCGTCATTCTAATGACAGCAGTTGCCCTGCCAGTCAAGGGCAGATCTGGCAATTCTTTTTTTAATTCATTTATTTTATACATGTGAGTACACTGTTGCTGTCTTCAGACACACCAGAAGAGGGCATCGGATCCCATTACAGATGGCTGTGAGCCACCATTTGGTTGCTGGAATTTGATCTCAGGACCTCTGGAAGAGCAGTCAATGCTCTTAACATGTGAGCCACCTCTCCAGCCTGATCTGACAATTCTTGGTAGTTGTTTCCTTTCAAGTCCTTGCCAGCTGTGGACACCTGCAGAGGGGCTGGCCTCAGGTCATGTCCTGTTTCTGGGGACTGTACCGGAAAAGGTTCCACTGCACAGGCCACCAGGCATGAGGAGGCTTGTGTCTCACTCTGACGGTGCATTGGGGCTTATGACCTTCATGCTATTCTTCCTCCCTTTCCTATACAAATGCGCAAGGCTCCGGATGGTTAGTTAAAGCTGGAGGGTGGCCCTGAAGTCCCTTCTGCTATGGCCAAACACAGGCCAAATGAAGCCGCTTCACACAGCGCCACCAGCAGGCGGGGATGCCTATGTGCCCAGCCTTGTGCCAAGTGACAGTGGTGGGTAATGCCTCCCCTCAAGGAAAGCCGAGGTTTCTAGGGGCAGTGGCTGACTCTGGGCTTGGGACAGGAGACACAAGGTGCAGGGCAAGAAAGAAGGACAAGGCCAATCAAGTCATGTCCCGGATCACTGAAGCAAGCTGAGAGTCCCCATGGCTAGAGTCAGAATGACCGAGAGTAAAGTGCCACAGGACTGCCACCCAGGGTGCCAGAGAACAGCCACACGCCCAGGCCACAGTAAGCGACTGAGTCAGTAAAAGGGATGACAAGATCACCTCCCACACAGAGGAATGCCACATAAATGTCACCATCACCAGTGCCCTGCCCTTCAGGAGGGGACTTGACCCCCACTCTTGGCCACGGGTTGTACATAACAACTATCTAGAGGAATTTTTTAAAAAGGTGGCAACACTGTACTTGTCTAGGTCATCCAAGTCCACAGCACCAGAGAGGAGTCAGGCTTTGAGGTGGCCTCGGTGGGAAGACAGTGGTGTGCTACCTCTGTTCCTCCTCTCAGGAGCCTATGACCCTGCCAGAAGGGACAGACTGGACAAGTTCCACTGAGGCATGAAATGGCTTTTTTGTTTGTTTGTTTTCAAGACAGGGTTTCTCTGTATAGCCCTGGCTGTCCTGGAACTCACTCTGTAGACCAGGCTGGCCTCGAACTCAGAAATCCACCTGCCTTCCTCTGCCTCCCAAGTGCTGGGATTAAAGGTGTGCGTCACCATCGCCCAGCAAGGGATGGAATTCCTATTCAGTTCTGTCCAGCACGCCTCAGGCTGTCAAGGACAATTTCTTCAGAGAGGCTGACACCTCCAAGAGCCCCAAGGAACCCAGTGCCTCAGTGCCAGGTGTGGTCCTGAGCCAGAAGGGCAGTAGGTAGAAATGGGTTCCCGGTGCAGTGTAGACTTACATTCATTGTCAGCATGGATGTTGGTCCCTGAGCTCTGGCAATATGTCTTCCTGTGAGCTACCATAGTAGGGGATGGGGCCAGAAGGGAACTTGAGACTATCTGCCTAATTTTGTTGCAGATACAGAAATGTCTAAAAAATAAAAAATAAAAAATGGCACTGACATGTTTTCTGCCAGCTGTGCTCTGAGGAAGGTTTTGGAAAGGCAGGAAGATTACAGGGGTGTAGGAAGGGAGTCTGCTTGAGGCCTTCTGTTGGCGAGTCAAGAATTCCAGAGTGGTTAACACCATTCTCAGGAGGGCCACGGGCAGGGTGATATTCTGTTCACAGAGAGATTTCGAATGACCACCATAGACAGCTGCAGGTGAGCCACACTTAGAGCCTGGGTGCATAGGAACGGGGATGGTGCTCCTTCTTTGCAGCTGGAAGCCTCACACTTTCTGGGTCTCCCATAAGCGTCTGGGCTCTCCATTTACAGTAAAGACACTTCTTAACTCTGGTGTGACACATGGCTCTGTGTTATCAGAGGATAAACTTATCCAAGATACCTCAGGAGCCACCCAATGACCTCATTCCCTAGAGAGAAGACGAAGAAAAGGTCCTGGAGAAGCCTTGAGACAGAGCAGCAGACGCCCCGAGGCTACACCCATGTCTATGACAAAGGTGTTTAGGTGTGGCTCTCTCTTGAGAAGCCCACATCCACATAGGGTGTGTGCTGGCCTTTCCCAGAGAGCCCCTCTCGCCTCTGTACTTGTGATTAAAATTATATCTTAAAGTCTCTTTTAATAAACCCCAGCCCTGCTTCACACTGGCTTGTCTTGAAATTCTTTTCTGGGGTAAAGTTAAGCATCCTGGCATTGTCTGAGTGGGGCTCTCTGTGAGGCTGCTGTGGGTGGAAGCAAGGAGCTAAGTCTGTACCTGCGCTCCACTGAGGCTGATCAGGCTGGTGCTGATGCCCAAAAGGTTGCTGCCACTCTGCAGGCAGAGGTGGGTGGTGCCTGCAGGCACAGGCTGAAAGGTACCCAGGTGGCCCCGGAGTCCCCTAACCACACATCTGGTATCACTCTGAGGCTCTGTTTCTGGTTCCTGTGTGCTGTCCCTGGGCACTCCAATCAGAGTGACTAGATCCATCTCCTGCCCTGTTCCATCCCCTGTCTGCGTCTCCACAATGCTCCTTTTGCCGCCTCTATTCCCAGCCCTCTCTTCTGCAATCAGCGCACGCACACCCAGTCTCTCTGGGTCACTTTCTTGTCCCCTCTGGTTTCCTAGATATGCTGGCTGTTTCCCCCGATGATTCTTGCCCAGGCTGAGGACCTCTCTGGTGAGGACTTCAGTGTACCCTTGGCAAGCTGCCCAAAAGCACCAGTCCAAGCAGCCTTCTCCCCTCCTGTTCACACACAAGCTGTTGATCCGACCTCTGCTAGAAGCTTTAAATCAGATGAATTGATTATATGTCAATGTTAGGGTGGATGTGGCTGGCTCTGCCTCAGCCTGGCCTGGCTCAGAAAACAGGGACCCGGGGCAGGGGTAGGAGAGGACTGCTGCGTGACTCACAGAAAAAGATTGTCCCCTGTTTATAAAAAAAGGGGGCATGGACAAACAGAAAGGAGCTTCCTGGTTGTCTCAGAGTTACTTACATTGGCCACCTTCCCTTGAACTGTCTCTTGGACTCTTCCACTGCAGCCAGCACTGGTCACGTGAAATGATACCCCCTCCCCTCAAGGTTCCCAGCAAGGTATCCTCCATGGTGACCCATCCAGGTACTTGCCAACTGAAGCCTCCACTCAAATCAGTCAGACTCTATTCGCCTGCCATCCAGTGGCCTGCCTCTACAGAACACACTACAGTCTCTAGAGCAGATCTCGTCACCCATGGCCAGGGTGGCCTAGAGACCAGAGCCCTCCGTGTATGGGGAACCAGGGGAGGCTTAGGGTCAGCCTGTGAGGACAGGGCTTATGTGCTCAGACTTGAAGGCACAACAAAACTCTAGGACTGGCATGGCAAACTCAGAGCCCTGTCTGCAGTGGGGACAACAGAGGAGACATGATGTCCTGCCTGGCTTAGAAAACAGGGATGCTTTAGGGGTGTGCACCACACTGAGATGGTGGTAAGGCATCTGGAGTTCAGAATCATGGGGCCTTGCTCTGTGGTGAGCCCAGGCTGGACCAGCTTACGAGTCTCTTCCAGTCCTTTGAGACTGAGAACACCAATCCTGCCTCACAAGGAAAAAAAAAAAAAAACAAACAGAGGCACTGAATGGTGCAGGAAAATACTGAGGGTCACAGGCAGCTCTCAGCGGACAGAGCCGTGCCAACAAACTGTAAATGTGTCCTGAATAATGGAGAGCCGCGGAGGACTCTTTAGTAAGGGACAAATCATGAGGCTAGCACCGAGTCACCACAGTTAAGGGCACAGAGAAGGCAGTTTTCAGCCCCTCACCCGGGAAGTCAGTGACCGGCTTCCTCAGGCAGGTTGGAGCGAGGAGGACAGAGACATCTCATGAGTGGTGTAGAAGGATGCCCATGTCTCTGGGAGGCAGAGCCCCTCCCCCATGGCGTCCATAGCACCCCTACCTTGCTGTGCTGAGCTATTCCCGGCACCTTGCTTCCACAGCCCCTTGGACCATCTCAGGAAACGCTCCATTCTGAGAACAGAAACTTCCACCTGCTCTGGCAGGAGTCTGGAGCAGTCAATGATAATTAAAAAGTTAATGTAATTAACATTGGCAGAGGAGCTGCTGATGAAGTCTTTAATATTTTCCTTCCATCGATGGCCTTGTGTTTTATGACCCTTCAAGGTACAGCTGAGTTGTCCACAGGCATTTCTGAAATCCAGAGGGCAGCTGGCCATTCCCGAGCCTGGCTTTTCTGAGGGCATGGTTCTTGGGAGCTGCAAGCACATCTTTGTGACTTGCCGGATTATCCACTGGGAGGGGTGTTCCTGGCTCCCTGCCTCAGCTCCCCACTTGGGAACCATCTCCCTCCTCCCTTACAGTGAGAGGCCCCTTCTGGGGGTTAACCCCTATATTGAGGCTGGTAGAGCAGGTGGGCTCCACTAGTCTAGGACATATGATGAAGACAGTCTTTGTCCCTGCGTTTCTACATTCCCTTCTGTTCACTGAGTGTGACAATGTTCATTTCTGTCTGTTATAGGAGACTCTGCTGTGCTGAGAGAAAGACCCCCAAATATGTAACATCTCAAGTGGGATGGGTATTTACTTCTCGTTAAGGAGCCTTGCTGGAACATTGTCCTGGCTGATGGCAGCGTGTCCCTGCTATGACTCTTAGGCCCTCACTGTCACCTGGTGGCTACCTTCCCCAAGAGCCCTGACACCATCTGACCTAGCTAGGTGGTGCTAGGAAGGTGCTAGCTAGGAAGAGCATGGGAGAGTGCAGAGCCAGTGCACCTACTTGAGAGTCCAGGCCCAGCATGGACACCCCTCTTTTCCCCATACCTCCTGCAGCTGGAAGTCAGCCTCGTGGCTGAAACTAACCACAAGGGAGATGAGGAAATGCCCTCCAGCTCGGTGTTCAGGCAGGTGAGAAAAATGTGGGCCTTGACAGGCAGCTCATGGTCTCTGCTGCATACCCATGGCTTATGCAAAAAGCCAAAAAAAGAAATGGAGTAATCGATGCACAAGCCCTTTGTACTGTGGTGCAGAAAAGAGGACGATGATAGGAAATACCCATTTGTGAGTCCTTAAAAATGAATAGGAAAGGGAAGGGAGACTTTTTATTTGGTGGTGATGTATATGGATGGGTGGGCAGAGAGATTGGATCAGGACTTAATTGGTGGGTGGGCACATGGATGGACCAGTGGATGGGCTAATGGAGGGATAAACGGATGGGTAGATTTGTAGATGTATGGGCTGTTAGGTAGATGGCAAATGGATGAATGTATGGATAACTGGATAGATGGTAGATGGTTTGATGGATGGATGTATATGTAGATTTATAGATAAATGGGTGAGAAGGTGGATGGATAGGTGAGGGCAAGTATGATTGGATGGTTGAGGGGGTGTGTGTGTAGGTGGGCAGGAGGGTGAATGGATGGGTGGGTGGATGTATAAGCCTTTGTGTCAGTTTTGTGTCAACTTGACACCAGGTAGGGTCCTTTGGGAAAAAGAAACCTCAACTAGAAAAATGATCCTACCAGTGTTGTCTATAGGCAAACCTGTGATATATTTTATTGATTGATTATTAATGTAGAGGACCCTGCTCACTGTAGACGATGTCATCCCTGGGCTGATGGGTATGGGTTCTATATGAATAAGAGACTAAACAAGCCACAGAGAGCAAGCCAGTAAGCAGCATGTCTCCATGGCCTCTGCATTAGTTCTTGCCTCTACATTTCTGACTCGTTTGAGTTCCTCTGCTGACCTCCTTCAATGATGCACTATGATATGGAAGTGTTAGTAAAATATCTCCTCTCTTCCCCAAGTTTCCTATGGTTGTGGTGTTTTGTCAGAGCAATAGACACCCTAAGACAGATACCCAATGGTTATGAGTTGATGGGTGGAAAATGTCTGTATGGATGGAGTAGTCTGGTGAGTGGGGAAGCCTGGAGGAGGATCCAGTGTCCAGACATAGCAGTCTGAGTTGACTCCTGAAGCAATGACTGACCCTAGGTAACTAGAGGGCCGCTGGGTCCCTGTGGCTGGACCTGAGAAGTTATGGTGTCTTAGGGTTTTACTGCTGTGAACAGACACCATGACCAAAGCAAGTCTTATAAATGACAACATTTAATTGGGTCTGGCTTACAGGTTCAGAGGTTCAGCCCATTATTATCAAGGTGGGAGCAGGCAGCATCCAGGCAGGCATGGTGCAGGAGGAGCTGAGAGTTCTACATCTTCATCTGAAGGCTGCTAGCAGAATACTGACTTTCAGGCAGCTAGGATCAGGGTCTTAAAGCCCACGCCCACAGTGACACAGCTACTCCAACAGGCCCACACCTTCTAATAGTGCCACTCCCTGGGTGGAGCATATACAAATCATCACATGTGGCTTGGCCTATTCATGGTGCTCCCTTGTGACCATAGTATATACCTCTTGTGGCCCATGAGGTGTAGTATCCTCCCATAGTCAATTATACCTCCATGGCTGAGGAGACCTGAGTGCTGCAGGTTGGGTCTTTGGTCCTTGTGGCCTCAAAGGTCCTCCTGTACTACACAAGTGTCTAGGGTTCTCTGTCTATTCACAGCCTCCAGCCTTCACACGTGGCAAGTGTGACTTGCTTACCTGTTGCAGGACTGCTGTGGGCACAGCTTGCTCCATGATGGATTAATCAGAAACGAGCCATCGATCCCAGTAGATGAGGTCTCATTACTCATGTTGCACCACATTGAGAGCAAGGTTCCCAGCAGTAGAGCTGTGCTCCTGGACTGGAGCAGTTCCTATCTCTTCTCTCTCTTGTTTCTCCCTGTGACTCTGTAGATGAGTCCTGTGTGTACCAAAGCAGGAAGGTCATGTGGCAAGAACAGAGGGTCTCCAAGGCATGAGGAATCCAGCATGGCCAGCTCTGGGGTCTGGGAAAATGGCTTTATTGTCAAGTGGGCAGTTTCCCAGGTCTGAACTGGAGTAGTAGGTATTGATAGCAGCCAGGCTGGAGAAGTCCAGTAAAAAGGCAAGCGCCCTTCCATGGTCTCCAAGGAGACACTGGACCTGGCTGAGCAAAGTGTGTCTTTCAGAAAGACTGCCTTTGCTGAGGTTGATGGGGAGGTGGGAGATCAGGGAGGGCGCCCTGTAGTGTTCAGGGGATGTGGTGTGGCCCAGTCAGGGTAGATGGATGGATGTCAGGAAGAGGCTTGGATCCTGAGACCCTCCAGAGGCTGAATGGAGGAGCCCAGGAGGGTGCTAGGAGACTCCTCAGTGGATAACGAACTTGCTCAATCAAGCATGAAGCCCCAAGCTAAGATCTCCAGCACCCCTGTAAAAAGCCGGACGTGCGACCCTGTAACCATAGTGTTGGAGGAAGCAGAGACATGAGGAACCCAGGTGCAACAGTGGCCAGCTAGACTAGCGAAAATGGCGAGCTCCGTGCTCAGTGAGAAAACCTGTCTCAGAAAATATTATGGCTCCTAGGAAAAGTACAAGCCTTGAGAGCCAAGTTCAATCACTGGAAACCACAAAAGAAGATGCAGTGGCCTGTAACAGCATTTCTGCAGTGAGAAGGGAGCCAGACACAGGACGATTGCTGAGATGCTCACAGGCCAGAAAGGAAGCCTGGTGCAGGTACCATGGCCAAAACTATGAAAAAGACATTCGCTCAGCAAGGTGGAAGGCAAGAGCCAACTCTAGAAATATGTTCTCTGACCTCCACATGTGCACCACATGTGTGTGTGTGTGTGTGTGTGTGTATGTGTGTGTGTGTTTGTGTGTATGTGTGTATGTGTGTATATGTGTGTATATGTGTGTATATGTGTGTGTGTGTGCAAATGTTAATGGTAGAATCCAACAGAGGAAGAAGCCTGACTTCTGCCATCCATACATGTCTGCATTGGCAAACACACCTACACATACATATGCACACCCAGGCCTACACAACATGCATATTCCCAAAGCCCCAAAGATGATCTGGAGAAGAAGAAAAAGGTAGCAGGTTCCCTCCCCAGTGTCTCTTGCCTCAGGCTAAGTGGCCACTCCAAGAATTCTTTAAGGCTTTTGTAGCACCTCACCTTAGGTCCCAGAGGTGATGGTCACAGAAACACTTTGGAGTAGGGATTTGGACCAAGACTGTCCCTAGGATGGTGGGAACAGTCTTATGGTTTGAGGCACTGTGTTTTGTACTTAGAAAGCTTACAGCTGCTCAGCAAGTGTGGGTGGTGGCCGGTAGTGGCAGGAAGGCTGGGCACAGGTCCCTCTGGCCTCCTATTCCCAGCCCAGCGAGGCTACTTCAAGCCTTGGCCTGCCCAGCTTCCACTGTGCCCTAACTGGGCTGATGGTACTCAGACCCCACCCTCATGGGACACCCGAGGCAGGTCATTCACTTCCTGGACTTGCAGAGCTCAGAGGCCTGAGGAGCCTGGTATTTAATTAGAGGAAGAATGATGCTGCCATTTCAAAGCCAGCAACTGACACCACAGCCTGCGATCAGATAGCTTCACTGCGCATGCGTGGTCCAGGCTGGGCGGAGCCTGCTGTGAGCTCTGAGCTGCGGGTGAGCTGGAGCAGGAAGAAGAGTTCTGGTAAGAACTCTGTGTGGATATATCTTCCAACATGGACTGTCTCTTTGTGACCAGGCAAGCCCAGGACCTTGTCACAGTGGTGCTCTCAGGAAGACAGGTCTTCCTAGGGTCCCACATGGCTCCAGGCAAAGCTATGCCTAGACTTAGGCCTGACCCTTCCCTGCACTCTGCCTCACTGTGTGTCCTCACTCTACCTAACCAGCTTCTGGAGCCTCATCCCAAATAGCTCCTACATGGTCCCACCTGCCAGGTAGGGACAGATGAGGGTTCTGGCTTCTGCAAGCATTTGCCTATACCTGATAACTGTTCAGCATGGCCTTTCTGTACACTGTATTTTGGGGAGGGCTTATGGAGACCTCTGCAAACAAGGGTGCTGCCTGAGCCCCTTTGTGCTAGAGATTAATGGGCCTCCCTGAAGAACCTGTCTATCATCTATCTGTTTGTCTATCTAGCTATCATCTATCTATGCAATCTATCATCTGATAAAATCCATTGTCTAGCCTAGTGTGGTGATGCGTGCCTTTAATGCCATCACTCAGGAGACAGAGGCAGGTGGATCTCTGTGAGTTCGAGGCCAGCCTGTTCTACAAAGTGAGTTCCAGGACAGGCATGGCTATTACACAGAGAAAACTTGTCTCAAAAAAACAAAACTAAACTAAAAATCCATTGTCTACATACATACCTACCAACCTACCATTAGCCAACACCTATCTGTCTATCACCTACTTACTATAGACAGGCAGAATAAAAGAGTCTTTTGCCATCATGAACTTGAGAGTCTCTGGGCCTTATCTTATATTGAAAGGGGACACCACACATAGATTGTTCTCTGCATGTGTAGATGGAGACTCTAAAGGCATATCAATCACTATGGGGGCCATGAGCGATGGGTGGTTTATCTGAAACTAGTATAAAGTATAAGGACTCAGTCTTGCTTTGAGCCAGGGAACTCTGGCCATCCAGACTCAGGGCCTCTGTCACCCCCTCCCATCTCAGAACCCAGCCTGGGCACAGAGACTGGCCTCAGACACACCATCCTCATGGCTAGAAGATGGTTTCCATGGAAGGTGTGTTGGAGTAGGTGAGATCAGCTGGATGGAAGGAGGGAATGTCTTTTCCTACCCTTTAGGGAGCAAGAAACTTTTCAGAGTTCTTCCTGCTTGCTCAGGGGAGCATTTTGTAGGCTTTGCTCCCAAAGCCTTGTCAGCAAGAGGGAAGGGACCTGGGACATGAGAGTGCTGGGCTCCTGAAGGTTCTCACCTGTGCTGGCAGAGAGCTGGATTCAGACCTAGCAACAGCTCTGCCCATCCAGACACAGGGGTGGGGTGTGGGGGCAGGGAAGGCCCCAGGGCCAGTCAGTCTGGTTGTTGAAAGGAAATGTTCTTAAAGGCAGATTTCCAGAAGCTACTGGCAGTTTAATATCCAGCGCCCAGGCAAGGGACCGTGGCTGGTGCAGGCTGCCGAGAGCAGGCAGCGCCCACAGCAGAGAGGAAATGAAATGCCTGCCTTACTCCTAAACAATGCCACTGATCAGTTCCCAGATCAGGCTGAGTTCCACAAGGGCCAGGGCGGTGAGGCAAGGCCAGCAGGTGCAAGTGAGGCCACGGGACAGGAGAGGGGCTGCAGGCTGTGCGCTAGGCCTCCGAACGCCTGAGGGGCTTCAGTTCCATCCTGTACAAAATGGAAATGATCATGCAAGTGAGGGCTTGTGTCTGCTGTGTGCATGCACGGCCGCCTGTGTACATGTGATATTCATTGAAGCACAGAGTCGGAGGTCTTCTGTCACCTGTTGTTCCAACCCTGGGGCTGGCTGCAGCCCTTCTCAAGGTTGCTCACATACCACCTGTCTTGCTTGCTTTGACCCCAAGGCTTTCTGAACCCCAGATGGCCCATCTTTGCACCCTCCAATCCCTCTGTGGAACCTCTGGTGTTTACTGCCCACCACTAGTGACATCCCAAGGGCCCTAGACCTTGGCTGCACATCCTACTATCTTGTCCCAAGACACTGCTCTTCAAGTGGATTCCATATCCTTTTTCTGGAGTCTCCTCGGGGTGTGTCAACCCTGAGGCTGTGTCAACCTCCAAACTTCCCTCCTCCATGGTCTTCCATCTACCTGCAGACCCCAGATGCTGAGCTCTGACACTGTTATGATTTGTATATGCTCGGCCCAGGGAGTGGCACTATTAGAAGGTGTGGTCCTGTTGGAGTAGGTGTGTCACTGTGGGCGTGGGCTTTAAGAGCCTCATCCTAGTTGCCTAGAAGCCAGTATTCTGCTAGAAGCTTTCAGATGAAGATGTAGAACTCTCAGCATCTCCTACACCATGCCGGCCTGGATGCTGCCATTCTCCTGCCTTGATGATAATGGCTTGAACCTCTGAACCTGTAAGCCAGCCCCAATTAAATGCTATTTTTTATAAGACTTGCCTTGGTTATGATGTCTGTTCACAGCAGTAAAGCCCTAACTAAGACAAGCCCAGTGCTCATGGCAGCAGTCTGGTTGCAAATCTCCCTCCCCTGCGTTTTTCTCATCTGTTTCCAGACTCTTCTACCATTGTTTGCTTTTACCAGAGTGCATGGACCTCTGTGCTTTATTTTAAACTTATGCATGCCCATCATATCAGAAGCTTCTGTGGAGTTATCTGTCTGTCCAGATGTGCCCTCTGTCTTCCCTCTTCTGGCCCTGTATCTTGATGGTGTCCTAAGGGCTGCTAGCTGCTACACTGGCTGGTGTCGGGGTGCAGGCTCAGTGACAAAGTGTATGCTTAGCATGCTCCAGGCCCCTGGCTCCATCCTGAGCACTGCAGATAAGCCTGAACCCCAAAGAAACACGATCAGGGTCTCCTCCAGCCCTCGGTGCCTCCCCAGCCTGTGCTGGCCAGAAGTCCTCTCTGTAGTTCCGCCGTAACCGCTGCACACTCCTGACCCTGCGACCCTCAGTCTCTATGATATAAAGCGCTGTGTCCCCACCCCCACCCTCAGTCACTCATCCCCCCACCCACATCCTCTCAGGCTTGGCTTTCAGATCCTGCTTGCTTTTATTTCTTTAATTTTATTATTATTTTAGATGATATGCATTTGTGTATGTGTGTGGGTCTGTGCACATGGGAACGTGGGTACTCACGGGAGTCAAAAGAGGGCATCGAATCCCCTGAAGCTACAGGTATGGTGATCATGAATGTGGGTTCTGGGAATTAAATCAGCAGCAAGTGCTCTTGAAGGCTGAGCCAGCTCTCCAGCCCTCCTGCCAGCCTGTGCTTCTCGGCAGGTGCTTCCCTCTCACCGTAGCTCTCACCCTAAGGTGTTCGAGGGAATGGCTGTTCCTTTCAACAGCTCCAACTCAGTCCAAGCTGGAGGTCCCTGCAGCTCAGGGATCCTTCTGTGCAAATGTCTAACAGACTGAGGGGGAAGGTCACTTTCATTCATCAGAAGCTTAAAATTAAATGAGTTCCAGAGCCTCCCTTTTGTAGACAAAGGTTGTCCTTAATGCCAGGGCTGCTGGGCACAGCTCAACCCATGCATACCTCCCTTCTACCTGCTTTGCGAGGTGGTCTGCATTATGCTCTGTAGAGAACAGGCTCTCTGCAGGGCTGTGAGGACCAACCAGTCTGTACACCAAGTACTCAGTGCTGGGAATCGGGGGAGTGTTACCATTGTTCCACCCTGCGACGGGGAGGCCTGAAGGTGGAAACAGGGCTATCTAACTGCACTGTCCATCACACAGCCTGGAAGAGCAAAGCTACTCTGCCTTCCCCCAAACAGTAGTCACAGATAGAACTCCAGACCTGGCTCTCACATTCTGTGTCCATGCACAGATCCTCTGTCAAGTTCCCATCCCTAGCACCTGAAACCAAGGAAAGAGGTCTAAGGCTGCCCAGTAGGCCTGCTCATCTGGGCCACAGCTCTGCCAGCAACTCCCAAAGGCCAAGCAGCCCTTTAGCAGGTCAGATGTCTCAATGGATGTCCCTTCATCTGAGCGACTGCTGCTTAGCAAGCAGATGCCAAGGCTAGCTGGGCCATTAGCTTGTGGCCACAAGATGACATTTGCTGGAGTCATTCTGCCAAACTGGGGCAAAATTTTCCTTAAGTGAATGAGAGACCAAGGGACAGCACACACTCGCTCCGACCCTGCCCCTCCTGCTTGCAGCTGGAGCTGTTTAGGCCTCTTTGTCTGGGCAGTATGAAAACTGCATACAGCAGAGTTGCAAGGTGGAAGAGGCAGGATGCAGGCCCAGGGGCAGAGACACAGTGTACAGGATGCAGAAGTCATATTTCAGTGTCCACAGAACAGCTTGTATGTTACAAGGCGCAGAGAGCACAGTGCGCTACACAGTGCATAGTTTGGGGTTGAGGGTGTAATAGTTGTGGGGTGCAGAGTGCACAGTGCAGGAGTGTAGGGGTGCATAGTACGGGGTGGAGGGTTCATTGGGTATGGGGTGCAGTGTGTGCAGTGTAGGGTGCAGGGTACTGTGGGAATGGCTGCGTGGTAGAGGGTGCGGTGGCTGTGTGGTGCAGCGTGCACGGTGCAGGGGTGCAGGAAACACAGTGTGGGGTGCAGGGTGCAAAGGCTCATTGCTGACAGCCCCATATCCCTCCCACCCTCCACCCCCATCCTCTTTCCCAGTGACAGAGCCTGGCAGTCCCCCCCACCCGCCCGCCCGCCCCGAGCTGGTAGCTGTGCACTTAGGGGAGTGACATCACCTCTCTGAACTCCGTTTCTTGCCTAAAAGCAGTGATTACAGAGTCTGGCTCTCAGGCTGTCAGATTGCCTGTAGTTGTAATTAGGTATTGATTCAGTAATTTGGGGAATTAATTCATTAAAGCTGTACAGTCTCGTTGTAGCCAAACTGGGGGCAGGGGAGGCTCCACATGCTGTCTTGGTTCATGTGACAGTGCGGGGTGGACAGGACCCCAAGCATCGTACTGCGGACCCACATCCTATAAGCTTCAAGGGCCCCACTTGTGCCCCTGGGTCCCTGAGTAACAGTCAGTCTGGTCTCTGCTCTCTCCCCTCACCCCCAGAGCCTTCCGCAGTGTCCCCATCTGTCTCCTAGTGGGCCTGGGCTTCTGTCCTCTCAGCCTATAGCCTGACTAGCTACCCAGAAGCCCTCCTGGTCTTCCCCTGAGCCTGCTGGGAGTACAGCTTCCCGTGTACCTGTGGGGCTCCTTCCACACCACACAAGGAGCTCATCTAAGCCTGGTAAACAAGGGCCTCTGAGCTTTTGACAGTGACCTGGATGGACAGGGTCATGGAATGGGAGAGAAAACATGAACTTGTGCCCAAAGGACTGGCAGCATTCACCACACCGCCCCCATGAGAGCCCAGGAAGTCGGATAGGGTGTGCAGCACAGGGGTGGGACACCCACTGGGGAGAAGGACAGAGGGAAGGTCCGTCTAGTGACTACTCAGACCATCCATTCAGAACCCAGCTAGAGAGGAGGAAAGAGGGTCAGAAAAAGCAACACACACACACACACACACACACACACACACACACAGGGGGGAGGGGCAAAGGATGAAACAGAGAGGAGAAATAAACACAACAGTAAAGAAAGAGGCCCAGAGAGGCAGAGGAAGAGATGAGGGACACAGAAGAGCTGCACACATATCTCGGGTCTTTTGGTGCCTCAGTTTCCCCTCCAAGTCCCTCATGTTCTGCTTCCTAGTGAAGGAAAGTTTTCCTTATAGAAAGGCTTCTCACCTCTCAAAAGCCCAGAAGTGTTTCTCATAGCCCAGCCCACTGGGCTGGTGTCCGGCTTGACACCACTAAGCTCCTGGCTACAGCCTGTGGCTAGCATGATCTACACCCTTTTCCAGTTTAAAAGTCTTCTCTATTTCACAGAAAGCAGGTGGACATCGTGGTTAGGAGAAGGGGGTGGGTCACCAGGAGAAAAGCACATATCAGCAGGACGTGGAGACTGGAGATGGAGAAGGGGGAGGGGCCTCAGGCTGTGCCTAGAATTTCCACTTGGGTCTCAGGGGGTGGGATGAACCATTCTTTGAGATGGGGAAGGGGAGATGTAACTTTAGTTTTTTTTCAAAACCTATTTTCAACGATGGTTCTTAAACACTTTAACCTCCCTTTTAGTCCACCACCCACCAGAGAGAGTCGGAAAGAAAGGATACAGTGGAAGTGGACCTGTTTAGAAAGGTTCTTTGGAACAGCTCCCGTCTGTGTCATCTGGAAATCAGCAGTTCCGTTCACAGGTCAGCAATGGCAGCTCAGTCCATTCTTCATGAATACATCGGTAGCCCAGTTCAGTAGAGTTGGGATGGCAAACCTGGGTCACCAGTGGTGGCACTACCTAGCAGAGACAGCCAGCCTTAGCCTTGGCACAAGTCAGCAGGAGGAACCAGGAGAAACACAGGACAAGTTCTAGGCTGTGCCTCTCTAGGGAGGTGAAGATCAGCAAAGACCCACAAGCCTTGCACAGCTAGCTCTAAAGCAAGCCTAGCTCAGCCTCTGTCACTGTCCATCGAGTCCTATTTATACCCTCCAAACATCACGTGTCCTCCACGTGTCTGTCTGTCTTAACTGACATCATTCTGCCAATCAGCCAGAGTTTTTGGAAGTGTCGAGAAACTGCAGCATACCACCAGAAGTTTTTTTGGTGCATTTCTCTTTATTGAGTCCCCACAAAGGCAGCTCAGCTACTCAATGTAAGGTGGACCAATACATGTGTGTCATTAGCAAAGGATCCCTTCATCATGTGTCCTTTCATGCGTTTGCTTTAGCAGAACATCCATTCACCTGTGTCTGCTTCAGCCAAACATTCCTTCACATGTTTGCCTTAGTCTTTCGTTTGTTGTGCACTTCAGGAAAACACTCATTCACCTGTGTGCCCCAGCAAAACACTACCCAACACAAGGGACTTTCCAAAGAACCCCTTTCTACTTTTCTACCCATTTCTACTTCAGGGGGACATGGTTGGTCCCTTTATCTGGGGACATATTGGATGATGGAGATGTGGGGCTTCCAGTTGGAATGTCAGGAAACAACTGGCTGGGAAATGTGAGGCTGGAGACATGGATCAGCACAGAGAGCCTACCAGAAAGGGTGCCGGGGCAGGGCTGCCTGGATTGGAAGCTAGCACAGCAGAAATGAAGCATCCTAACAGAACCTGGTCAGGTGCTATGCAGGGAAACATGGGATTTGGAGACCAACGCTTAGAGCACATCTGGTGCCTTTTGGAGATAGATATTCTACTCTCACGTCTGACCTGGCTCCAAGAAGAGATGTGATTCTGGCCACCTCCCTTCTCTGGATGCAGGTGCCTTTCTAAAAAACCTTCCCTTCTTCTACCTCATCCCATCCACTGAGGTGAGGATGAGCAGTTGCCCTGTGACACTTGCTGCTTTTTAAGGCCCTACTTCACTGGCCAGTGGGTATAGCTAGCTAGACAGCAGCTCCGGCCCACCACCAGAGCTTGCCACCATGCCTCTGAATGCAAGAGAACATGCATGGGGAGGGGCCCTTCCACAGGCAACTTATAACTCCCACAGTGGAGACAGCCTAGCGACTCCAGGTCATCATTTGATTCTCTGGTCTCAGAGGATGCATGGACGCTTTCAAAGTGTCACAGTCTCCAGGTGTGAACTCAAATCAGCCCCACTCATTCTCTGCATCTGATCTTCCCTTGACTTGGTCAACTCTCAGGGAAGAGACTCACATGTTCCCAAGGCCTCAGTTTTCCCATCTACAACAGGAGGTAGAGCCAGCCACTTGCTGAGGGTCCTCTGCTCTGCTACAAGGAGCAGGTGTGGGAGAGAAGCAGCTGGGATGATGGGTTTCTCCTCCCACCCAGTGGAAGCCCAGACCTCCCTAATTACCTTGATTAAGACGCAAAAGCTGGGGTGCAGCCTGGCCGGGCCTGCCTCTCTGGATCTGCAGGGAGCTGCTCGGAGGGAACTGCTTCGCCACTTCCGACTGTGCACATGCTTCTATTTTGGTTTCTGTTTTTTTTTTTTTTTTCTTTCTTTCATTAACTCAGCTCCGAGCCAGAAGCACAGCTCTAAATGAGTTGCATGGCTGTTTCTTAGCAATAAGGGCCAGGCTCTGAGAGTGAGGTGGGCAGGCTAGAGATGGGCTCTGGATCTGTGGACCCTGGAGAGAGGAGCCATGCTGGGTGACCAGAGGCACTGATTCCAGCTGTGGGAGTGAAGGCTGCATCTTCGCAGGGCAGGAGTGAGCCTGGCCCAAAGCCTTCCGCCACCTGCTTCTCCTCCTGACTCAAAGACGGTGCACCTTTGATCGCTGTTTGGGGAATGTGCGAAACTATGAGAAAGAAAATAAAAAATCATGTATGACCTTTCTATCTCTGGGACTACCTTTGTTGATGACTAGCTTACATGTCTGACTCTACACACACTCAAGCCTGAAAGAGATCCACGTGCACATACATGAACACAGGATCAGTGGGCTGGAGATACATGTGTGGTTTATAGCAGAGACCCCCGCCCCCCCCCACTCCACTCTACCCCCGCTGGATGTCACCAAGTGGCCCTTGACAGCCGCTGAGCCTCATTGTCCTGATTGTTGTTGGGGGAAGACTGGTGTTCAGGATGTTTTGACTGCGAGTCTAGTTTTTAATGGCTGAGATACCTCTCTAGCCTGAAGAAAGTCCTGTCCCTCTGTCCACTCTGCTAGACAGAACGATTGAAGTTACCCTTCCAAGATTATATGGCGTCAAGTTTAGCAGGTGGTGGGCAGGCATCGCCTAGACAATGCATTCAGGAAAAAGCAAGATCCTCAGGAGTGAGGACTCAGGCTAGTCCAGCCATGTCTTGCTTACCTTGAGGTGGCTTGAAGGGCCACAGCCAGGATCTGGTTGGTGACTGTTGTTCTTGAGCTGGGCTGGCCTACTTCATACCCCTCCCCAGTGAAGTTCCCTTCCCTGCAAGGTTCTGTGTCTTCCAGCTGCCTGTGCAGTCTAAGCACCCCACACAGGGCTCAGAGCTGAGGAGCCGGCCAGTTCATCATCACTGTCCCAGACAGAGCCCAGCTCCTGTTGTCTCAGACTTTCAGAACAATGGAGGAACCAAGGACTGAGTAACGCACAGCCACCCTCTGCTTGTCAGTAGCCCACCACCACCACAGCTGCCTCTGCACATTTCCAAAGTCAGTCTCTCTGTAACTACGTCAGCTGTGTCCCTAAGCACAGGACACACTGCTACCCACTGCCTTGCTTGAGAAATTTAATTCAGTCCTCAGATGACGCCTACACCTAAAAAAATGTACACTGGTGCTTTGCTGGTCTCAGTGGATGCGTTGCTTCCAATTTGCTGGTGGGAGCTGGAGCCCAGGACAGCCTAGGGTGGGAGGTAAAGACATGCTGGGAAGATTAAGGGACCCCTCCGGGGGCAGTTAGAGACCCCCCCTCCCTGGACCCCTGCTGGCAAGGCCTGCCTGTTGCGGAGCCAGGAAGACAGCCTGTATTGGGGTACCATGATGGCTGGCTCCCCTTGGACCTCTCTGGCTTCCATTTTAGTTCTCAGACTTGCCTGTCTGTGTCAGTGCTGCCCACCCTGTGGTGCTGCAGCCCAGGCTGATTAATGATCTAATATTAGTCCTGATTCTACTTCTCCAATTGTCCTAAATTATATCTGTACCTGTTCTAATGAAGGATTTAATCGAGGGAGGACTGTGCATTGTGTGTAGCTGTCACTTCTTGTCCTGCTCCTACTACTCCTGCTCCTGTTCCTCCTCTTGCTCCTCCTCCCACTCCTCCTCCTGGTCCTCCTCTTCTCCCTCTTCTCCCCATTCTCTCTCTTCCTACCTTCTACCTCCTCCTCTTTCCTTTTTGACTCAGTTCCATGTAGTTCTGACTGTCCTTCGAACTTACTCTGTAGCAGAGGTTTTCCTTCAATTTCTGATCCTCCTGCCTCCACTTCCCACATGCTGGAATTGGTTTACATGGTGCTTGTGATCAAACCCAAGGCCTCACGCATGCTGTCAGACACCCCACCAACTGAGGCACACCCCTAGCGTCTTTTGTCTTCGTTCATGAGAGCAGTGTCTCTTTTCTATGACACTTGCATGTCTGTACATATATTTGGACAGCATGGCAGCTCTGCCTGCTCTCCCAGACAACCAGTAGACTTGCAGGAGAGGTGCAGCCTGGAGCCAAAAAAGCAGCAGCTCTTAAGCCTTTGTCTTCAGGTTGCACAGGCCTCTGCTCGCAGCAGCCCCGGCACAAACCACAGATGGAGAAAGGAGTCCGGACAACTCCTTAGCCAGCCGCTGGGTGCACTTGGGCTGGAGGCTAATTGATTCAAGCTTGTGACACAGATCCCTAGCTGCTTGATTGAAAGGCTCCTCTCTCTATCACCTCCCTTTTTGATAAAGGAGGGAGCTTGTGTGATGGTCCCTTTTAGAAGCAACGAACTGAACTCCAGAGAGAAAAGTGTTTGTTCAAGGTCGCTGGCAGATGTTAGGGACTGATGTTAGCCGCTGATGGAGTGGCTCAGGGAACCCGGGCAAAGGAGCTGCTGGCACAGGAAAAGACGATGACCACAGAGGGGTGGCCTCAGGAGCAGCGCCTGCCAGATGCCAGGGAGAGAACAAGGAAGCTAAGGGAGAGCCTTTCTTAGGTGGGCAAGGAGATGAGAGCAACTCACCAGGCAATGA
Organism: Apodemus sylvaticus; assembly: GCF_947179515.1. Classification (NCBI taxonomy): domain Eukaryota; kingdom Metazoa; phylum Chordata; class Mammalia; order Rodentia; family Muridae; genus Apodemus; species Apodemus sylvaticus. The sequence continues at coordinate 75,722,836 of NC_067482.1, forward strand.
AAGGATAGAAAATAATACAGCCTAACTCTAATGACCCCAAGAAGTCAGAAGTTTAAAATGCTATCTCGCTTTGTTAGAAACTAGGTAAAAGGTCACATTCCAGAGCCCGCCCTTTGTTTAGAGCTCGCAGAAAAGCCTTGAATAGGTGATCCTGGCCCCATAAGGTAACTGGAAATGGACTAAGCTTGTCTTGCTTCTGTAAACTGCTTATGCCATTACCCTTATGCAGGAGTTCACGCAGCTATAGACATTCAAGAAAATAGGAAACTAATTGGTCCACTGAGCACGGGCTCCAATAATTTAAACTGATTGGCCTAAAAACTATGGAGTGGTACAAATCGATTGGCTCACATTTTGCAGACTCTCCATGCTAAGAAATGAATGGTTTGTGATTCGTGGACTTTGTTGTAAACTTATAAAAGCTGTTGCACTTCGGCACTTGGGGTCCACAGTCCTCTAACCCTGCGCGGTGTACGGCTGTGGAACCCTGAATTCTGGAATAAAGAAATCCTCATGTTATTGCATCGAGACCGTTTCTCGTGAGTGATTTGGGTGTCGCCTTCCAGGGCGTGGGGTGCTGGGGTACCCTCAGTTTTGGGGGGGTCTTACAGCAAACACTATCTGAGAAGTCACGAAGCACCTCTGCCATCAGTTTTATCACTCCCGAGTTGTTTCTTCTGACTTCGTTTTCAGTTGTTCCCAAGTGATTTTTCTGATAATGATTAAATTGGCATAATAAACGTATTATGTGAAAAAGGAAGAAAAAGAGAGACACAAAGATTCTTTTGCCAAAAAGTGTTTGTCTCAAAGTGCTGGCTTAAGACCCAGGAGACTACAGCAGCCTGTGACGGGCACCTGTTTGTCTAGACAGGAAGGCATATTCACACCCACAGCTCCTGCAGAAGCCCAGAGCAGTAGAGGCAGGGCAGAAGACACAGAACTTAGCTGGAGGGGCTGGCAAGATGGCTCAGTGGGCAAAGACACTTGCTGCTAAGCCTGCTGACCGGATTTGAATCCCGAGATCTATGTGGTGGGGTGGGGAGAACTGAACTCTGACCTATGCACGTAGCTCTAAGGACTTCACAGCCATCACCCACGTAACTCAGGGCTCCTGGGGCTCAGCGAAGCTCTGACCTGCTCTTCTGAAGCCTGGTTATGGTCGGGGATCCCATGTCGCTTGTCCATGGAGTCCTGCTGAAGAGGGAGGAGTCATGCAGAGTCAGATCCTTGGATCCTAGAGGCCACTGTCCTCAAACTGAGTCAGCCAGAAAGGTGTGGGGGCTGGAGTACGACCTGGAAAGTCACTGCAACACAACCTTTGAAACAGGCTGCTCATCAAGTCCACAGCACCAGGCAGGGCAAGTGGCCTGAGGTATGTGAAACAGTTTAGCAAGGCCATGGAGATCAGACCCTCATAGGCCACTATTTATCCCTTTACCGGCTCCCTGGGGCTCCGTGACACAGCCACAGTCAGGAGGTGATGACTTCCTGTGACTCCTCAGGGAAAGACAAGTGTCCCCTGTTCATATGCCTCAGGCTAACTGAGATTTTTTTCTCTACTTTTGTCAACTGTAGTTCCTCAGAGCCACACGCAGCCAGTGTCCAGATCCTCTCCATGTCACTCACCTGACCAGGCACAGTCTGGAGCCAGAGAAACCATGGCTGCAAAATATAATCAGTGTCAAAAAAAATCCAGTGATCAAGATAGTCAGTCACAATAATGCCGCCTGTGAAAAAAGTGCTAATTTCAGGCCGAAGTCTGCCATTGACTGGATAGCCTTCTAGGGCTCAGAGTTATATATAGAGAGAACTCCATTGATTGGCATGACTTCTTCTCTGACCTTTTCTGAGGAGTTCAAAAAACCCCCACACCTCTACCTGCAGAATATCATGTAACCTTGGTTAAGATTAGACATTCGACTTCCTTTCTCTGTTAAGAACCCTTTCAGCCAGAACCTTTCAGCATTCCTGGAATGCTTCCCCATGCAAATGAGGCAATTCAGTTCCCTACACCTTCAGCCAATGGGCTCACCTTCCTGGGTTTTCCTTCCCTCAAGAGGTATATAATCCTAGTGCACCCCAAACAAAGTGTATGCATTCACATTCACCACCCAATAAAGCAATACGTACAAGGACAGTCTCAGAGAGCTACTTCATTAAAGATTGTCACAGGGAGGGACTTCCCCTAAAAGCCACACCTAAGACTCCAAAAGAAGGTTTTCTCTTCTCCAGGCCTTGCGGTATGCAGCACTCCCTCCTAATTAGAACCAGATCCTGCTTATCCTGGGCTCTGTCTTCTCCTTTCCACCTGGAGTGCAGCTGCTCTGAGGGGAAAGGTAGATCTTCTCCCGCTGGTATAATAGTGTCGTCTGGGTACCCAGAGAGGAGACCAGAAACCACAGCATTCATCCCAGATCCTGCTGTTTCCCTTTCTGGTCTGGTGTGTAGTGGTATCTGATGCCGGCTGGGAAGCCTGAGCTGTGGACTCCTCTATCCGGACTTTGCCCTGTCTCCTCTAGGCATGCCCTGGCAGAGAGGCAGACCACCAGAGACAGAGAGGTATGACAAATGCTTGTCATCCCAGAACTCAGAAGGGTGAGGTAGGAAGATGGGGAGCTGTAGACCATCCTGCACTATATAGCGAGTTTCTGTGTATAATGATAATAATAATGCTGGTGATGATGATGATGGTGGTGGTGATGATGATGATGATGATGATGATAACCGGAGCCCCAAACTGTGCAGCAGTCTCGTCCCTTACTCTCCTCTGATGTGGTCTTGGCTCCTTTCGGGCCTCTCCTGGGCTCTGCTCAGTTCACGGTACTTGCTGTCCCCTGAAACTCTACAATTGTCCCACTCACTGCCCTTTCCAGCCTCAATGCCCATTCCTGTAACTTTAAATTTTTTTTTAATCTTATTTTTAATGATGGCTCTTAAACGTTTTAACCTTCCTTGTAACCCACCACCCACCTGAGGTAGTAGAAAACAAAGGATGCGAGGAAGTGGACTTGTTTAGAAAGAGTCTCTGGAGCAACTCCCGTCTGTGTTGTCTGGAAATCTGCAGATCAGTTCACAGGCCAGCAGGCAACAACAGCTCAACCCATTCACAAACACCCCACAGATGCACCAGCAGTCCAGGTCAGGAGAGTCTAGTTAGCAACAGCAGTGACATGACCTAGCAGAGACAGCCAGGCCTCAGCCGGGACCTGAGTCAGGAGGGACCAGCAGGGACCTCAGGAGAAATTCTCAGCTGTGCCTTTCTCAGGGAAACCATGAGCAGACAGGAGTGGCACAGCTAGCTGTACCAGCAAGCAGAGCTCTGTCTACGTCAGTCACTCAGTGTGTCCTATTTCTACCCTCCAAACATCACGTGTCCTCCATGTGCCTCGCCTCAATGCGTGACCTGGGAAGTGGCAACAAACTGCAGCACACCATTTTGGTGCATTTCTTTCTATGGCATCCTGATGAATGCAGCTCAACTACGCAGTGTAAGGCAGACCAATACATGTGTGTTGTTAGCAAAGAATCCTTCATCACGTGTCCTTTCTTGTGCTTGCTTTACCAGAACATCCTTTCTCCTGTGTCTGCTTCAGCAAAATGTTCCTTCACATGTCTGCCTTAGCCTTTCACACCTGAGTCCACTTTAGGGAAACGTTCCTTCACGTGTCTGCCCCAGCAAAACACCATCCAGCCAACTTTCCTAAGATCTCTAAAGTTTCCACTTTACATGTCCATTGGCTTCTGGACCCCCCTGCTCAGTTTGGGACTTTTCTAGTCCTCTGAGATGCTCCTTCAGTGACAGGCCTTGGATTACCAACCCCATCCCAACCCTCAGCTCTTGTAGTTTGCCCTACATGGTTCATAGGTCTGGGCCTTAATTCTTACCAGTGTTCAACCACATTCATATTCTAGAAGGTCATGGGGGGCACAGTCTGGGTGGCCCCTCAGAGCTGGCGTCCATGGGTTCAGGACTCCATTATCATCAGCCAGACTACTCCCTGCTCTGGAAAGACATCTTTCTTTTTGCTTTCTAGAAAGTTCGAGCCAGCCTTATAGACACCTGTCAAGGCCCATGGGCTGGGGTCTTCATGCTGCCTGAGGGTGAGTTACAAGTGCTCCTCTTCTAAGCCAGCTAGGTGTCCCCCCAGCTGCTCTACTCCACAGTGGCCACGGTCTTCCTGGTTATACATCCCACTGCTCCTTGTTTCTTCCTGCCACCCGCCCCCTGTGACCACTCAGCTTTTCTCTCAGAAGTTTAGAATGACAGATACAGGTCATTATTTCATCAGTTTTTGAAAGATAAAATGTATTCTTTCCTCATCCCCTCCCTCCCTCCCTTCCTCCCTCTGTCCCTCCCTCCCTCAGTACTGGGAATAGAACCTATAACCCTCTGCAAGCGTGGCAAACCCTCTACAACCAAGCCCTGGCCAATATTTTTCTGTCTCAATTGTCTTAAAAAAATAATTCATTGGCCTCAAATCCCATTAAAATCGCCTCAGCATTGCTAAACTTCAGGGAATTACATTCCAAAGCTTCAGTGGGATGCCGCGTCATGGTAATTAGGTCAGCTACTGCCAAGAACAAAGAAGCAAACAAGAATAGACAATAAGTCCATGGATTCAAGGCATTGAGAGCCAGAGAAATCTGGGAGAGCTGGGGAAGGGGAGGGGTATGATGCGGTTACCTGCTGTGGAAAACTGGCATTTCCTCAAAAAAAAAAAAAAAAAAGGAAATATACCTAAAATTACCACATGTTCTTGCACTATCACTTCTGGATGTCAACCTCAAAGCACTAAGATCCAGACCAACCCTAGCCCTTGCACACACAAACACACCAGCAGTGTGCTCACAATAGCCCAAAGGCAGAATGACCCATGGTCATCACAGACAGGGCACTGGGACAAACCAAGAGGTCCCCAAAAGCCATTACATTCACAGGGGCAGAAAGAATTGTGGTTGCCAGAGCAGGGAGTGTAGAGTGGGTGTCCATGGGGACAGGTTCAGTCAGGGGAGGTGGAAAGTTCTAGAAATGGATGCAAGTGGTGACCACACAGCACAGTGAAGACACTCAGGATGGTTAGGATGACAACCTTCATGCTATGCGTATTACATCATGATTTTACAGAACACACCCCTTTGCTTCAGAAGGGTGATGGGGAGGCCTCCTGGGAGAGCTAAGGGTCTGGTCTCCTGACGTGGTGGCGGTAACACAGACATGGTTAGTGTATACACATTCTTGTATAAGAAGAATGGATGATGATGTTTGGGGATGCTACAAAGGCATCTATAGGTTATAAAGCACTCGGCATATCCAAGTGTGACATCCGAGGCTGAGCTACAGAAACCAGCAGAGTCATGACGTGATCAGAAAGCCTGAGCATCTGATGTGGAAAAGCTTTCTGGTCCTTAGACGTCGAGTCCGCATTGCTTCCACACTCTCCTCTGCAGAGGTGCGCTGAGCCAAGTGTGGGTAGGATTATATCTGGGTAGGATTAAATCCACCTTAGCGTTTGAGTAGATGAATACACCTGAAACATGGCGGGCTTTACGTCGTCAGTTCTGAAATTTAGGAGATGCAGATATGAGGCATATGGTTTTCTGCCTCTGTCAGTAGAAGCTTTTGACAAGGTGAGTGGAAAGACAATAGTTAAATCCATGCATCCAGATGAGGCATCCACCCATGACCCACGGCTAAGAGGAGTGGAACTCTGTCATTAAGTTGGGAGGTCTGGACAGCAGTCTTCTACAGGGGTCCTGGAGGGTAACACAGCCCAGTGACAATCTACCTGGGAATACGCAGAGCAGAGAACTGGGAAGCTATCTAGTGTTATCTGATGCTGCTTCACCTGTGGCGACCTGGGATGCAGCCGTCAGAAGCCTATGCCCTGGAGCTCCATTTTCCAGGAACCCAGGCAGCACCCTGGACCTCTGAGCCTTCCTTCCATGCTGTTTTCCCTCTGAGGACCTTCCATGGCCTCACAGAGAAGGCGAGAGTTCACAGGGCAGGGGAAAAGACAGACCAGCTGCCGTCCCAGACCTCTGGCCCACCCTTCAGAGCCTGCCCTGAGCCTGCACTCCTGGGCTTCCAGCTCCTTTTTGTCAGGGAACAGGGCCCAGCTGCCTTCCTCAGGAGAGCTTAGAGCTTTGAGCACGGCTCTCAGTACTGCCACTGGCCAGGTGCCCCCTAGTGGTTGTTGATGTGGGTGGGGTAGGCCAGCTACTCCAGGTGGTCAGGTTTGGAGATAGTCTGCTTCTAGTATGGGCCCCGTCCCACATGGAGAGAGAGACATGACTGTCCTTCCTCATCCTGGCACTTAATACCACAGGACCAGTGGGGCAAGGCTCCACTGTCAAGCTTGGATGAGGTGAGGTGAGGTGTGGAAGGCGCCATGATAAGGGGGAATGGGATACACTGGTCAGTGATAGCCTTCAGCAGAGTCACCATGATCACGACAGGATCAGCCTGAGAATGTTGGTCTAGCCTGGGGGTGTGGTTTGAGGGAATGGGATTGGCAGCGCCTTAAAGCTGAACACTGAAGTTTCATGGAAGTTGAACCAAGCCAGACTCAGAATGGAGGACTGGGCCCAGGAGAGATGCTACCTTGCTTTTAAGTAAGTGTAAAGGGGCCAAATGCAGGCCTCCTTCCAGGAGCAAAGCCTAGATTATTTTAAGGCATCAGCAATAGAAGAAAGACAAGGGGGCTAAAGAAAGTATTATTATTTAGTTAGTAAATGGATTCAGGAAGGCTGGTCCCTGGGGCCTGGAGGACTGGGGGTTCCCAGGATGCCAAAGGGTGTCTTTCTGGGGCCACATGGATGTTAAAGAATGTTGGAGGTATGTGTGCTCTGAGGGGTAGACCGGAGGCCCTGGCTTACCCGCCTTCTCCTCTCCAGGCCTCACTGGAGAAGGGACTCACCTGGAAGTGAGAATCCTATGTGGTGAGGACTAAACAGGCAGTGTGTGGTCCTCAGAGGGACTCCATAGAGGACGGGGAGGAGCTGTACTTCCTGGGGCCTTTGCCGTGAGGGCCACAAGCACCTGGAGAGCAGAGCCCTGGCTTCTCTTCCTTTGTTACCTGTTCTCTCACCACCTTCTGCCCACTTGCTTCCATCCTTCCTTCTTTCCTTGCCTTGCCCCACCCACACCTCTCTCCCTCAGACTCCCAGGCACACAAGCCTCTCTCTAGAAGGTGGGAGCACACCTTCATCCTTACCCTCAGATCTAAGCATGTAAAGTCTCCCTCCTCTTCCTTCTCCCCTCCTCCTCCTCTTCCTCCTCCTCTTCTTCCTCCTCCTCTTCTTCCTTCTCCTCTTCCTCCGCCTCTTCCTCCTCTTCCTCCTCCTCCTCTTCTTCTTCCTCCTCCTTCTCCTCCTCCTCCTCCAATCTGGAAGCTTCCGGGGAAGGGCTACATCTGGTCCTGTGGACAACAGCTCCGCCCCCTGTATGTGGACTCCATGAACACAGGGCTACTGTTTTCCATGTGTCGATGGGAAGGACAAAGACACCGCTGGCTTGGCCTGGGTAATCTCTTAATGTCTCAGTCACAAGTGCTCTCACAACACAAACCAGGAGTCTGTTACCTCCGGCCACAGTCTCTGGGGCAGAGACAGGGACAGGTTGAGTAGAGCCCTCTCCAGGCTCAGCTCCTGCCAATGGCTGGATGGTAGCTTACACTCTAGGTAGGAAAGAGCATTCAATGGATCAGGAATAAAGAAAGTGCCTGGGAAAGTAAGGAAGTAGGAGGGGCAGCCTCTGAGCAGCCCTGAGAGCATCTTCCACATTGCTAAAAATACCCAGGGTCCGTAGAGCAGTGGCTGGTAGTTTGGTTCCAGAGCATAATAGCTCTAAGTGTGGGAGCCCTGGCTGGCTAGTGTAGAATGTTCTCGGGGGCTAAAGGTCCGCTCTGCTAGGACATGTCAGCAGATGTCTGATGAAAGGGACTGGGGTAGCAGGACCTAGGGAATCAGTCCAGGTAGTTGCTGGCTATCTCCACCATACACCAGATGAGAGCGAAGAGGCAGAGGCTTGCCCATGCTGCGGAGGAGCTGAGGGTAGAAAGCGTCTTGGAGATGATGCTGAGCCACACTGCCCCCTCTAGTTTCCCTGTCTTCCCTCAGCTGCCACCAGGGTTGCTTGGAACCCCATCTCCAGGACAATGCTCAGCTCTCCTGTAAAAACCTCCCAGGTCTGTGTTCTGAGGTCCTGCATCAGCCTTCCAGAATGGCTTGTTGGGCCAGCAGGCAGCATGCCAAGGAGCAATGAACACGGCCAAAGGTTGGGCTGCAGCCAGTTTCCTGGGCAGTTCTGCACTCAGTGTCCCTCCTGGCGGAATAAAACGCAGAGATGGTTGGAGCAGGCTGCAGCCTGTGGGGCTGGAACGTCAGCACACAGGCTTTGAACACACAGGGACGGAGGCAGGCCCTGTGCATGAACATGGCTCCAGACAGCCTTAGCTAGTTCTACAGTGAGCTCTGCGATTATTATATGAGTCCAGTAGGTTCCAGAATCCCTCCTGGCTTCTGAACCATGGAGGAACACTTTTTTAGGAGTTGCCAGGCTCCAAAGCCCAGGGGAGGGGAGCTGGAGACCAGACAGGGTGGGGCACCTGACCTGGGTTTCCTGTTTCCCTCTGGACAGAGGCTATCGCACAAGGCACCTTGCCTCACACAGAGGGAAGTAGCCCACTTCTCCAGACTCATCACAGCTGCACATAGTTCTCGCCGTGGGCCACAGGCAAGCAGAAAGAAGAACAGGACTGAGGGGTGGTGGGCCATCAGAACTTGTGGGGGGCCACATGGGCCTCTTTGGGCAAGCAATGGTGGGGACAACTGATGCAAAATAGTGCTCCTTACAAAATTACGGCCACCTGTAGTCAACACATGTGACCTATCTATAACTAGAGGGGTATTATTGCTTTTCTGGTTTTGTGATAAAATACCAAGAGAAGACAAAGAAGAGAAGATAAGGGAAAGAGAAGAGGAAAGGAGAGAGGAGAGGAGAGGAGAGGAGAGGAGAGGAGAGGAGAGGAGAGGAGAGGAGAGGAGAGGAGAGGAGAGGAGAGGGGAATTTATTTAGGTTTATGGGTCCAGAAGGGTAAGAGTCTGCCATGGCAGGGAGACACGACAGACAGCTACAGGCACTATAGCCTGTAGGGCTCACATCTTGAATCACAAGCAGGAAGCAGAGGGTACACTGATAATAATTCAAGGCTTTCAAACCTCAAACCCAGTGACATGCTTCCTCCAACAACAACACCATCTCCTCCCCAAACAGTACCATCAGCTGGGGATCAAACATTTAAATGCCCAAGACTATCCCACTCAAGTGACCACAAGGGACTTTGCAGATTAGTTACTATGCAGTCAGAGTAGATGAAGGCAGGCCCAAGACCAGGACAGCTGACAGCTTGGGAGGTGCACAAGGAGGAAGTCCTAGAAAGAAGAGGCAGACATAAAAATGACACACCCACAGCTCAAGATATTCCAGGGCGGCAAGCAACTACTGGAGGCTGAAAGGGTAGAGAAAAATCCTTCAGAGCCAGTAAAGTCACATGGCCCTGTGAGCATCTTCTTTTTAGACTCCAGCCTGCAAAAGAGTGAGAGATTGCTTGAGGCCCCTGGGTGTGGCTCTTTTCTTCATCACTAGAATCTTCACAGGGGCAGCAGTTCACTCTCAGAGTCCCAAGACCCCCTAGGCTGCTAGAGGAGAGTGCTCCCCGGAGGTCAGGAAGCAGGCTGTGGCAGTGGATGCCAGAGCTCAGGCCCTGAGGCAGGCACAGCCACCTGCATTCTGGTGACCTCCAGGCCTGGGGAAGGCACAGAAGGTTTGTCTTTGCAGAGTCTTGGGTTCTACATCTGTAAACCAGGGCCTCGGATAGGGCCACTAGGAGAAATGACGGCATGTCCTGAGACTGACACAGTTCTTTATGAGTGGTTGTCACCTACAAGGACAAGTTGGCAGGATGTTTAAGTGGCACCTGGTATCAAATGGTATCATCATCACCATCATGATCATGACTGTGGCTGTCATCACTGGTGCTGTGGCAGGTGTTTATGAACTTTTCCTGTCATCTTGCCACTTCAGGCAAAGGTTCAAGGTCTCAGAACAAAAACATCAGGTGACAGACACCCTCCGGGAGCAGATGCAGTGACTGGGAGTGAGCTGGCTCCATGTCAGCCTCACACTGATCTGCCCTGTCTTAAGAGGGAAACCATCCAAGGTCTCCCGGCAGGAGACAGCCATTCAGTGACATCCCTCTCCACTCTCCACCCCTTGTGGTTTGTCTACAATAACTTGGCTCAGTGGTTTTATGTGGTAGTGTGGTCTGGAGGGCTCAAGATGGCGGCTCTCATGTCTGGCACGTTGGCCAAAGGACCAGCAGCCTACGTTCAGTTAGTGCTCAGGTATTTGGCGCTGCAGGGTCACCTCTGTGAAATCTCACCTCCCAGTGAGGAGAGGAGGGCAATAAATCTTCAACATGGACAGTCACACCACAGCCTTTGGCGGCAAATTTAGCAGGCTCCTGAGCAGATGATCCCTAGGGCAGCACGGAGGCTCAGCTTCTGCTTGCCTTCATAGGGACTCAACAATTGCTGCAGATGTAGCCCAAGGTACTGAGTTTCCTGGGGGCCAGATGTAGATACCTTCAAAGAGAACCTTCAAGGTCCCATGGATGGACATGGAGATGTGCAAATTGCCTTCAGTGGGGAGCTAAGGTGTGTGGAAGAAGTTGGGAGAGGCAAGCATGGATGTCCATGACCAGAGCCTTATTTGCCAGCAGGAGGCTCTCCCCTCCAGGTCTCCCTTCTGGGACTGGGCACAGTTACCCTGGAGCTCTGTAAGGCCAAGAGAGGAGGAGGAGGGGGAGGGGAGGGGAGGAGGCAGAGGGGAAGGGGGAGGAAAGAAGTGCTGCCTCTCAGGAGAGGATTTCTCCCTGTAGACAGTGAGGTGCACCAGCATTTCTCTCCTTGTGTTAGGACAGACGCACTTGGGACCTAAGATGAACAAGGGACTTGAAACAGATGACAGAGATCTGAAGTAGGCCACAGCTCTGACTGGGCTAAGACAGTTGGTTTTCTTAGGGATTGAGATGTATATAATTGTACATGTCATTGAGCGTGTCAATGGTCACCCAAGGCTGAGAATCCATGGACGGCAGCCGTGCCACGCCCAGCAGTCTACATCCTCTCTGCTGTGTAGGAGAGTACACGTGTTTGCACATGTGTACTTGGGACAGGGCTGCTGTGACAAGATGACTTCCTAGCCCCTCAGTTCTCATGCATTTTCAGGGGAAAGCTTACTTCAGAGACAAGAGGGCTTCCTGGCAAATGAGATTTGAGATAAGTTTTGAAAAAGGACAAGATGGCCAGGGGTAGGGTGGATAGTGGGTAAGCCGGGTGCAGGTGGTAGAGTTGGGATAGGTATGAACCAAAGAGCATATGGGAAGCAGGCACAGCGGTCAGCTCTGGGCTGTGGGTCTTAGGCAGTGGGGAGGGCTGGGCCGCAGGTTCTAGAGGGACTCTTGGGTTCTTTCCTACACAGCAGTGAGGATGTAGACTGCTGGGCGTGGCACGGCTGCCGTCCATGGATTCTCAGCCTTGGGAATACAGCAGTGCAGAGCCTGAGCGTGTCAATGGTCACCGTCTGTAAGCTCCAGGCTCCCCAAGACAGGGCACCCGCTGGCACCCTGCAGGGCCTGCTCTGAGCTGGTGAATAATTCCTGCTGCTGTCAGGCGCTTCCTTTGCTAGCCTTCCAATCACTTAAAAATAACTTGTGCAGGTGAGTCACTTGATCTGCCTTGTTGCCAGGAGCAGCCTGTCTGCTGGCATCCACGTATTCCAAGACAGGGGACCTCAGAGCAAGGGAGGTCACTGAGGCATGCTCTTTCTCTAGGGGCAGATGTAGGGGCAGAGTAGACTTAGGTACCAGTACAGAGGGAGGGTGCAGTGATCCACCCACAAGGGTCCTGCTGTCTCCCTTGGTTCTGAACGGATGTTATGGAGCCTCTAAAGATGCTCCAAAGCCCCCTGGGCCTGGGATCTGCACTCACTATAGGACTCTGAATTATTGGAGATGTCCCAAAATGATGCCTGAGCTTTGGCTTGTATTTTTGACTTGTTTTGGGAGGCAAAAGAAGCCACCGCCCTAAATTCACCTCTCCAGTGCACCTCACCATACTGGGCTCCTTTCCAGGACCCACATTAGCTGGCTTCACTTTGGCTGTAAGTCCACACTTACCCCACAGAGGGACATACCTCTGGCCTTTATCAAGGCAGGGACAGCAGAACCTGGCCAGAGCCGAATCTAACCTTCTTAGATGTCACAGAGAGTCGGGAGTTGGGTGTCACTAAAAACCTTCTATCCCCAATAGGCAATCACACACTATTTAGCATAATGACATCTTAGGTAGGATGGGTGGCCACAGACCCTTTGCTCTTCAATGACACATGTATGGGAATATACCAAGAAGAAATCAGAACTAAACATTGACTGGGGAAGCAGAAGGTGACTCCCACAGTCACATGCTAAGTTGACAAAGCCTCCATGGCTATAATCTGTTAGAGCTAACCATATGAAACTAGAGCCTGAAGCCACAAAACTCAAGGTCTGTCTGTCACTGAGCATGACCCATGCTGACCAGCACACCTTGGGATTCTCTTCTGTGCTTTCCATTTTGCCGATTAAAAGGAAGTCGAGGATCTACACTGGGATCAGCTCTGAGGAAACTGGCCACCACCTATGACTTTTCCATTCTATCCTAGGGAAGTCCAGCATCTCCAGTTTGTATACCATATGCATCTTGCAGAGCTGTGAACACCCTCAGCACAGAGGCAGGTTTGGGAGATGAGACCAAGTTGGCCTATGGTAAAAGCAGCCAGGTGGGAAGACATGCAAGGCTGGTCCACACCAGAAACAAGGACCTGCTTTATCACAAGTAACAGGGTGATGGAAGCAGTGGATCCGAGTCAGGGAGAGCATGGGGCAGGATCAGGGAGATCATGGGGCAGGGGCAGGGAAAGCATGGGGCAGGGGCAGGGAGAGCATGGGGCAGGATCAGGGAGATCATGGGGCAGGGGCAGGGAGAGCATGGGGCAGGGGCAGGGAGAGCATGGGGCAGGGAGAGCATGGGGCAGGGGCATGGAGAGCATGGGACAGGGATAGGGAGAGCAGGGAGAGCATGGGGCAGGATCAGGGAGAGCATGGGGCAGGGGGCAGGGAAAGCATGGGGCAGGGGCAGGGAGAGCATGGGGCAGGATCAGGGAGATCATGGGGCAGGGGCAGGGGCAGGGAGAGCATGGGGCAGGGAGAGCATGGGGCAGGGGCATGGAGAGCATGGGGCAGGGACAGGGAGAGCAGGAAGAGCATGGGGCAGGGGGCAGGGAGAGCATGGGGCAGGGAGAACATGGGGCAGGATCAGGGAGAGCATGAGGCAGGGGCAAGGAAAGCATGGGGCAGGGAGAGCATGGGGCAGGGGCAGGGGCAGGGAGAGCATGGGGCAGGATCAAGGGGAGCATGGGGCAGGGGCAGGGAGAGCATTGGGCAGGGGCAGGGAGAGCATGGGGCAGGGGCAGGGGCAGGGAGTACATGGGGCAGGGGCAGGGAGAGCATGGGGCAGGGGCAGGGGCAGGGAGAGCATGGGGCAGGATCAAGGGGAGCATGGGGCAGGGGCAGGGAGAGCATGGGGCAGGGGCAGGGGCAGGGAGTACATGGGGCAGGGGCAGGGAGAGCATGGGGCAGGGGCAGAGGCAGGGAGAGCATGGGGCAGGATCAGGGAGAGCATGGGGCAGGATCAGGGAGAGCATGGGCAGGATCAGGGAGAGCATGGGGCAGGGGCAGGGAGAGCATGGGGCAGGATCAGAGAGAGCATGGGGCAGGGGCAGGGAGAGCATGGGGCAGGATCAGGGAGAGCAGGGGGCAGGGGGCAGGGGCAGGGAGAGCAGGGGGCAGAGAGCCGTTGACTGTGTGCAGCAGAGTGCAGTGGAGCTTTGGTGACCTTCTTGGCAGGCGGGCAGGCATCCTAATTAAAGAGAGACATTTGTGCTGTCCTTTGGGCTATCAGACTATTGGAACAATGGAACTTGCCCATTTGAATTTCGGCTGGCATCTCATGCTGGGGAAGGGAATGCTGAGCCTGGTGTCAGTCATAGGAGGTACTTGCTTCGCAGGGAGAGACAGCTTACCATGGGATCACCTTGAAGGACAGACTAGAGAGGACAGGGGGTGAACGCCTTTACCAGGATCACTTAATTTACCTTTTCCCCCATTATACCCCTTGTCTTTTACTTAAACCTAATTTTCACGTCACTACCAAAGACAGACTTGTATTTAATGGCTTCTTCTGGACATCCACCCTGTGTTTATCCTCTGTCACCCTATTGCTCACTCTGTGACTTTGGGAAAGTCACCCATCTTCCCAGCCGCCACACGAATCAAAGTGTGCTCAGAACCTCTGTCTGTTTCAAGGCTCTCAACAGGAAGTCAGGTGACCACAGTGTACAGAGGAGAGCTGAGGTCAGGTGAGGCAGAGCCAAGCAGGGTCAAGACACAGGGTCTTCGCCAGTGAGGTCATCATCCAGGCTGAGCAAGGTGAGGCCACATCTGTATGACACAGGCAAGACTTTGAGGATCGGGAGCTAGCTGGTCCTGCAGTTTCCTCATTCCCCACCACACCACCTGTGGCTTCTGGTCATCTCTGAGGTGATGCTTAGCAGCCCTGTACATCTGACCCCAGCACAGCCCTTGACTCAATCCCCTACCCCTGGGGCGCTCTCACGGGGACTGAAGTGAAACTAGCTGCCTCTGCTCCTTCTCACCCACACTGGGATATCTGCGGGACCCTAGTCTTGCCAGGCAAGCCTCCCTCTCCCCTCAGAGGGGCTAAAGTGGGTGTGATTTAAGGACAAACAGCAAACTAGGGAAGCTCTGCCCACATGCCCTTGCCTACTTGCCTATGAAGCCCTGTGTCTCAGGTCAAGAGAAAACCACTGGCTGGGAGGTTAAGATGCTCTATCCCTAACCCCAAGGTCCAACTCAGGCAGCTGGTGTACACCAGGACTGAAACTCTTGACCACATGGTGACAGTGGACTTATCCTTGGGCAAGCAGATACTCCACTAAGTCAGCCTCATTCATCCTGCTGCTGTGGTGGTTGCCGCTCCCACTGGCCATTTTGCCTTGGCATATGCTGTCTCTACTCAGAGGAGCCAACCGTTGTGTTCCCAGACCTGCAGTGGCTCTATCCAGCCTCCACAGCATGGCTATCATCCCACCCCTTGGGCCATCGTAGACCACCATCTTCTCACAGCAAAGCAGCCTGAAAAGCCACTGATGCATTCAGACAGCTTCTGCTGGGTGAACTTCAGTCTCAGGCATCAGCAGACACCTGCTCCAGCCTCTTCCTTGTCCTTCAGGTTCACAGAAGCTGCACAGCAAGTGGCCTCCTCAGAACCCCATCCCCAATCACCAGCAACCAACCTCTACCTGACTGCTGCCTAGAGGCTCTGCAGGACCATTCCCTGTGTTGGGCCCACTCCTGGATGCTGACACAGTACACACCATCACTCTCCGTGAATTTTCTGCTCCAGAGACCCTCTCTAAGATAACCATTCTCCAGTGTCTCAGCCTCCCTTCCCTGTTTAGTTTCTTTTTACGTGCTCATAGTATGGCACCGTCAGGCTCCTGTCTCCCAGGCTGGAAAGGGAAGCGCTGGGTGTGGGTAGTACTCTGAGCAGCAGCACACAGCACATGCTCAACAGACAACCTCGAAGGAGCCCTGGCCATCCGCCTGCCCACAGCTTTCCTGCGGCTTTCCTCCAGCCGGGTGCCGCCTTGAGTGCTAGTTTCATTTCACACTTGAAATTTTTATCAAGGATAAATCTCCAGGGTCACAAAAAGATCAGCGAAATTCGTTTTCAAGGACCCAGATTAAATTTAAACAGAAAAGCACTATTTATCCAGCCCAGGAAAACATTTATATAAATGTGCTTACATAATGCATTAAAACACCAGGAAAAGCTACGTGTGCCGCGGCAACCGCGCTCCTCACGCGCGCGCAGCATATGCTAAAGCCGCCGAAATCCGGTCTGAGCCTTGCTCCTTCATAGCTCAGAGATTAAATCTGCAGCTCTCCCCTGGAAAGACACCCTCCTTTTTTTGTTGGAGTCCTGAGTGCCTGGCAGGTCTGCAATTCTGTGGTGCAATGAAGCTTGGCAGGGGTGTTCCCAGAGGGCCCTCGGGGTAAACACTAACCCTCCCGGTTACCTCCCACTCTGGGGTTTGTTGTCCGATTTGGGGGAGAGGGGGAAGGGATTCCAGGATCCATCTCATCAGTTAGGTCTCCAGTGCCAGCAGTGGGCAGAGACCTCCCTCATCCTGTCTGGCAGGGGTGAGGTTGGTCCCACCCACAGCGCCCAGCGCTCCCGCGGCGCTCTCGCAAGGAAGCTTTTGTTCTCTAAATAGCGTGTGACTGACAATTTATTCCTCCAGGTTGAAAAATAGTTAAGTCAACGAGACATTCTCAGAAAACCCACACTTGAATTGAGGAGTGGTGATTCAAAAGTTGGAAAAGAAAGCAGTTGGGATTTTAAGAGGATGAGATGTGTAGGTTTTTCTTTTTTTCTTTTCTTTTTCTTTTTCTGGTTTTTTTGAGGTCAGTGACACAGACACAAATCAATGGAGTTTTAAGTACTTAATGTCGGTTCAAAGATACATCATGACACCTGCTGAATCCCTTAGCCAGGTCTTACTGGGGTGCACGATTCAGAGTCATGTCTGCCTTTCTTTTCTAACGCCCTGTCCTGTCTTCCTCCAACCCCTGGAGTAGACTCCTGGAATTTTTGGTTCACAACTTTTGTACAGGTGTTCCCAAGAAAAAGCGGAAAATAAATGCTCATTTAAAAACAACCCCATGGGGTCATTGACACTTCATTTCAGCAGATGACAGGGTGAATTTAAAAAGTGCCCAGCATCCAGACAAGGAGGTAATAGTCTGTAACCCTGGGCTGGTCACACTGGTTTTCAGTGCTGTGGCTAACTCTGGGTTCTTGGGGACTCTGGATCTTGGTGATTAGAGTGGGTTCCTTAGGAGAGAGAGGCCAGCAGGATAGATTGGGAGCTGGCTCACTGGAGGAACAGTTGGGGAGACACTTTCCTCACATTGAGAGAATCAAAACTGGGGACTTGAGCATATCTGTGTCTGCAGGGCCATCACCAGGCCCAGGAGACAGGCGCCAAGGCCACTATGGAACTGGGGGTGGTGGTAGAGCTGGGTGTGGGTGTCTGTGGGTCTGGCTGAACAGCACTGCCCAAGGCTCCTGCCTAGGGTCCTGCCTGAGACTGAGACCCTTGCCTCTGGTGCTGCTGTTGCCTGATGCCTAGAGGCCCAGTTGAGGCGATGTTGGCAGACATTCCTGGGGTGGGTAGCTGACCCATCACTGATTGAGAATTGGATGAGAGCTCTGACCACACTGCCTTGTCACCATAAGAGACAATAGGAGGTTCCTATGGGAACACACACACACACGTTGTAGCTGGGTGACGATCCAAGGAGGTGAGAGGCCAGGGAGGTTTTTGAGATAAGAGAACAATGTAAGATATTCTGATATAATAATCCTCAGCTGTGGGATTAATAACGAGGGAGGTGCCAGGCAGAGCGTGGGCAGTTGCTCGGTAGATGTCTTTGCAAGATTGTCTTCTGAGCCAGCTGGCACTGTGAGACTGTGTCCTGGTAAGGTCTCCTGCAGAGACAGCTACCTTCATCCCCCCCAAGGATACCCTCCTTCATCTTCTCAGTGACTATGCTGACTCTATTTGGGTTTGGGCGACTCGCACAGCCCATGGTGGCCGTCCTCTGTGGTGACAGAACTTAGAGAGGGGGCAGTGAGAATCAGTGCCCTGAGATGCCTAGGTGCAAATTGTTTCTGATCCAGCTTGTGGCTTGGCAAATTACCTGGCCAAACAGCTCCCAGCCCAGCCCAGATCAACTAGGGCCTGGGTGGGGAGACACACCTACCTGGGGACACTTCTTAGTGTTGTGGCTTTCAGCTGCCAGTTCTCAGGGGACTGAGGGAGGATCCAGGTGCCCAGCCACATCATTTTGTGAGTGCCATCGCAGAAAGGTCGGAGGAGAGGGAAGTCATGCCACAAGGAACAGAGCTGGCAGTCAGGAACAGCATGGGATGGGACCAGACTAGAATGTTCTGCAAGTTTCTGTGAGGTAACATTGTTATTGAAGACTGGAAGAGCCAGATGAAGTTCATTGGTCAGGGTAAAGGTGAGAGACAGGGAGAACAGGAGCCTCGGGAGTGGAGGTACAGGACCAGGAGGAGCCTACTGCTGGGGCTGACAGAGCACAGTGAAGAAGGGTCAAAGGACAGCTCAGAGCAGAACTGGGGCAGGAAGCCTTTGAGAACTGTTCCAGGGATGCTGGGAGGGCTGAGGGAAAGGAAGGGCTGAAGCCACCTCTCTCCTCTCCGTGTACCTGAACTGCTCCCTCCCAGCCCCCTCATACTCTTGCCCTCCTCAGACACCCGTGTTTCTCCCTCCCACACCCACACCTGCCCCACTAGAGGTGGCGGTAGACCTTAGAGGCCCAGGGGAGAACCTTTGAGAGTTATGTCCCAGAGGGAGACTGTGGAGGAGGAGCTCTGAGGTCCTCAGCAGAGGTACCACTGTCTGACTTGACTCATAAAACATGGTCAAAGAGAGAGACTGTCTGAACATAAGGCCTGCACACCCCCTAGATGGGGAGCTACATGGCGTTCACTAGAGATGCCCTTGTTGGGGTACAGGGGACGTCAGCGTCTGGTCACAGACAGCCTAGCTACAGGCTTGGGGAGTCGAAAATGTCTTGGGCACTTTTTTCCCTGTCTGTGCAGGAGTGGAAACTTGTACAAGATGCACACTAGAGGCTGTGCAGAGGCGGTTCCCAGGGCCAGGAGCACAGAAACAGTTCGGAGTCCAGGCAGATGGGGTGATTGGCACATTCAATCCCAGTGCCCCAGAGCCAGAGGCAGGAGAGGTCTAGATTCCAGGCCTGCCTGTCCCATCACAAACAACAAACAAACAAACAGTGAGAAATGGAAGAAACTGAGAAACTGAAGAAAAGCTTCACCTTCCTTCACACTGGTGCTGAGGATGGTGGAAGCCCCTCTCACCCATCCCGCGTCTTGAGAGTACGGCCTGCTGTCGTTGCTGGGTCCCATCTGGTGCAGCCTCCTCTGTGTCTTCACCACTGCCCTCATGGCTGGGTTGTGGGACAAAGAATCTGGGATGCCCCAGGATTCTGGGGGTTCCATCTCTGCAGCTGGGGGTGCAACTGATGTGCCAGGCCCAGAAGCCCATGCTGAGGCCTGTGAACTTGTGTTCTTGGGAATTCCCATCCCCCCACAAATCATCCAGTGCAGCTCCACAGATCCACTCTGTGGGCTGACAGACCCTCCCCACCGGATGCATCCGCAGTTCTGTGGAGAGAAAAAGAAGCACATTAAGGAAAGAAATAAAGACAATAAATCGCTGCATGTCAGTGCGGGCCAGGTTCTGCTGCCGGTGAGTTATTAGAGAAAACAACAGGAAGGAAAACTGGGTTGTCGGGGCTTTGGGGATTAAGGCGCAGGCCTGCGGCCCTGCCCCCAGCCTCCCCCCCCACACACACACTGCTTCCCTGGGAGGCCTCTGGAGTTTCTGGAGCCCAGGTCTGCATAGCTCCCAGCTCCAAGAATTGGGAGAGTCATCTTGCCAGCCACCGTGGCTGTGGTTTCCAGGAATGACAGACAGATGGAGGGAGAGAAGCAAAAACAGGAAGACCCTCCTCTCCCACTCGAGCAGGGACGACAGGGGCTCTGCAAAGGCCTCAGAGACAGTAGAGCTTGTTCTTCTGTGGCAGCCGTGGGTGTGTTTTCTAAAAACCCATTGCTTGGGAAGCCTCACGCTTCTTTCTGTTCACCTTTCCCTGTGGAGGCTGTGGATTGTGGGAGCACAAAGCCACTGCAGGTGTGCTGCTGGGTCCCCCAAGAGTCCCACCCACTGCAGGCCAGGGTGGCTGGCAAGTTGCAGGCAATGGGGGGAGGGGAGTCCTTCAGTTTCCTCCAGAAAACTGAGCTCAGAGACCATGCAACAGCCTCAAGCCCCCTCTATCCAGGGTCATGGTCCAGTCACCCCTTGTACTGGCTGGTCAGTTTTGTGTCCACTTGACGCAGCTAAAGACATCATAGAAGAAGGAGTTTCAGTTGAGGAAATGCCTCCATGATGTAAGGCATTTTCTAAATTAGTGGTCAGTGGGGAGGGCTCAGCCAATTGAGGGCTGGGTTCTCTAAGAAAGCAGACTGAGCAACCCAGGGGAAGCAAGCCGGTACACAGCCCCCCTCATGGCCTCTGCATCAGATCCTGCCTCCGGGTTCCTGACCTGCTTGAGTTCCTGTCCTGACTTCCTTTGGTGGTGCACAGCAATGTGGGCGTGTAAGCCAAATAAACTCTTTCCTCCCTACTTGCTTTTCTGTCAGTGTGTGTGTGTGTGTGTGTGAGAGAGAGAGCAATAGACACTATGCCTAAGACACCCATTCCCATTGCCTCCAGCTTTGGTGACTCCAGATGACTTATAAAGAAGAAAGATAATAATAATTGTGACAAAAAAAACTACCCTTCCTGGAGTGTTCAGGATGGCAGAGACTGCCTCAGCAAAGTCACCCTGTGAGAGTGCTGTCTGCTGGGCAGTCTGGGGAGAGGAAAAACACAAGGTCACAGGTCAGGGCCAGATTCCAAAGCTCCCCTGAGACCTCCTGGCCACCCAAGCTCTTCATGGAAGGCTCACAGAGACAACTGTCTGGGTGACAAGTCGTGTGTGTGTGTGTGTGTGTGTGTGTGTGTCCCATGTCAGTGTGTTCACCACCACCCCCATGCTGTGTGCTTCGTGTTTGATTGAGAGTCAACCAACTATAAGTATATGGGTTTTCTTCCAGGCGCTCCGTTCCACTCCCTTGCTGTGTTGTGTGTCTACCACACCCCTGCTCGCTGCAGTCCCAGGTGTATCCTGAGGCTGGTTCTGTGACCCCTCCAGCTTTGTTCTTCTCAAGGTCACTTTAGTTATTCTGGGTCTTCTTGGTTCAGTGTGAAGTTTTGTTGCCTGTGGAATTTGTTCCTGCATTTTAATGTGGATTGTGTTGGTTGTGTGGCTTGCTCTGTGTGCAGCAATCTTAATGCTCCTACTTCAGTGAACAAGCAACCAGAAAAGTAAAAGAAAATGCCCAATAGACTAGTTTTAAAATGAGCAAAAGGGAGTCCGGAGCAGCCACTCCGAGGTTAAGAGCACTTGCAGAGGACCCAAGTTCAGTTCCCAGCACCCACTTGTGACTCACAACCATCTGCAATCATTTGCAGGGGTATCCAATGCCATCTTCTGGTGACACTGGGCACTGAGCACACATGGTGCACATACATGTTTTAGATGTACCCTGAATTTACATATTCAGGTGAATAGTGAGGTCATGTAAATTCAGGGTACATGTAAAAACATGTACATCTAAACCTGTAGTGAGGTACCAGCTGACCACAGCAGAATGGCTATTACTAGGGTTAGGAGGTTTAGTGATGGCACATGCCTAACAACCCAGTACTGGAGAAGTGAGGCAGGAGGATTACTGTGAGTTCCAGGACAGCCTAGGCTACCTACTGAAACCCTGAATTTGGTGACAGTGCTGGTGGGGATGTAGGAAGGGGACAGTGACATGCAAGGTGTCCGTAGAATAGCACAGAGCCATGCCATAGCCTAGCAGTCCTGTTCCCGGGACACTTCACAGAAATGAGACCTACTGTGGGGGAGACACTTGCCCCCCCCCACCACACACACCAGTATCTATTGAAGCCTTAATGCAGCAGCTAGGGTACCAAACATATCTCAAGGCAAGATAAAGAAAACAGGACACATACCCTCTATGGAGTCCTGTTCATCCTTAAAAGTGAGGAAATTGTGTCACTTGCAACAATATGGATAACCCAGAGGTCGTTATGTTAGGTGGAATAGTAGTCAAATTTCACATGACCTCACACACACGCAGAATCTACAGGAAGAGTGTGGCAGTGACCAGAGGTAAGGGAGGTGGTGGGCGGGAGGAAGAAGCAGAGAGAGGTTTACAGGTACAGTCATAGCTGAGGAGATTTGTTCTGTGGGCTTCAGAATAGGAGATCTTTGAGTCCCCAGCACTTAAAAGTCAGAACTGTAAGACACAGGAATTTATTAAAATTTTGCATAAGCATTGTTAAAACATTTCAATTTCGCAGGCAGGACAATAGTCACCTGAAGTCTTCCTCATCTCTGCTTTCAAAAATACCCATTCTGGCCTTAGCAGGACCGACTGCATGTGTAGTACAGGTACCTCCACCATGTCTTTGGTCCTGTGTGTCTCCTCTGTCTCCTGTGTGAATGCTGTTCACACCTCCCAGGGCCGGGCTGTGTAGAGCAGGCCAGGCGCTTTGCCTTGTAGGCAGACATGGGATTCTTCCTCTGCAGGCCCCAGCCAGGGCTCCTCTAAGGGGCACAAGTATCTCAAGTGGATGAATGAATTGAATGAACGAATGCTCCAAGCCTTCTCTCATGGGAGCCCCTCTGCTGTCAGGCCCCTTGAATGGAAGCCACTGAGCTTCATGGGAAAACAGCCACTTTGTCCCATCTGGACTCTTCTCACCCCCAAAACAGATGGGGTTTACACACCTGGCCTCTGATGTCCATTGAGGTATGTCCCTTGTGTACCTCACTTCCTGTGACTGTGAGTCTCTTAGGCATGGGTATGACATCTACCTCGACTCCTGAGCCAACCATAGGACACAGAAGCAGGTGCTCATCCATAAAGCACACAATAGGTACTAAGCCCAGTGCACACAGTAGATGCTCAACCACAGGCCGTATAATAGGTGTTCAGCCCAAGGACACACACTGGGTGCTCAACTACAGGACACACAGCGGATACTTGGCCACCAGGCACATAAGAGATGCTTTGCCATGGAATACAGAGTGGGTACTCAGCCACAGGGCACATAGTAGGTTCTTGGTTACAGGGCACATAGTAGATATTTTCCACAGGAGCACATAGTGGGTGCTCAGCCATGGGCACACATAACTTTGCTTGGCCATGGG
Organism: Apodemus sylvaticus; assembly: GCF_947179515.1. Classification (NCBI taxonomy): domain Eukaryota; kingdom Metazoa; phylum Chordata; class Mammalia; order Rodentia; family Muridae; genus Apodemus; species Apodemus sylvaticus. The sequence continues at coordinate 75,745,962 of NC_067482.1, forward strand.
ACTCCCAGTGGGTGCTCACTTCCAAGGCACACAGTATGTGCTTAGCAGATGGTAGCTTCAGTGGAAATAAGTAGAATCTCAATGGCCCTTCAAATCCACGGAACTCTCTGCAGTTGCCATCAACACTTTGAGGCACATTCTGAGAGTAGAGAAGGAGCCAGGGGTCAGGGAGGTAAAAGGGCTTGCCCTCAGGTTTGATTAGCTCACACTCTGCTCAGTGGTCTTAATCGCATTAATATCATTCTCCATCTGCATAATTGAGAATCACTGCAATGCTCTGGCCCCTGTGAGTGGCCACAGCTGCCTAGACCCTGGGGTGGCGTATGTAAAACAGGCAGCCCAGGGTCCAGTCCCTGCTGGGATGGCTCCCTGGGGCTGTATCGCGGTCCCTTCTGCCTTGGCATCTGCATCAGGAAGGTGGGGGCTGGTGAATGAAGGGCCCAGGATGGAGGAGGTCCCCTGACTGTGAGCAGGGCTGTCTCTAGAACATGGACATCAGCCCCTGCAGCAGCTGACAACAGACACCCCTTCGTCTCCACCTCAGCTTCTTCCTTTCTAAACAGAATCACAGTCTTGCCCTTGCCAGAAGGTTCTAAGTGCCTGGAGAACCCTGGGGACAGGCCTGGCCCTCCAGGAGCCAGGGAGCCCAGATTTCCTAGTTCCTTCTCTCCCTTGGCTCCTAGTACTTTACTATTTCTGGCCAACTCCTTCCACTGCCAAGGTTAAGGCTTAGCATTTTCTAGAGGCAGGGTCTCGATCTGATGGAGGTTCTCCTGCTTGAAAACCAAAAGAACAACTCAGGAGTCTGTGTCTGAGCATGACAAGTGATAAGAGGAGAAGGGGCCATGGCAGGCTCCCTGGAAAAGGCCGCTTGTCAGTCAGTATTCCCAATGGAGAAGATAGCAGTAAGCAGTCGCTGACCTTCGCAAGCAGCCCCACAGTCTAACCTCTGACGGACATTTCGGAAGCTATGGGCCACTCACCCAGTGGTCATCTCAGAGACCACCCGCACTCACAGCCCAAGCCTGGGTGACCTCATCAGAAGACTTCCTAATTCAGGCTCAAGGAAAAACAGATTTGCCTACAAGCCAGAGAGCTGGGCAGCTCAAGTCCCTGGCATCGATCTGGCCTGCAACAGCTGCATATGAAATGGACGCATAATTTATAATCTGCCTGACAGAGGCTGCCATCCAAGCCCCCTACAGCAGGAGGGCAGGCAGGCAGGAATCCAGGATCCTCTCCATGCAGGAGCCGAAATCCAATTTCCATCCTGTCCTAGGGACTAAAAGCTCTCTGCCAACAGCCACACTGAGTTCACAGATCCAATTAGCCACTGCCTGAGTGACTCGCTGGGCACACGGGAGCTGACTGGACTTCCGACTCCAGCAGCCCCAGGCTGTGGCTCAGGGTTTGGATGGCCCTGCTGTACCCCAATGGTCCCACTCTGCCTCTAAGCCTCCAGGGCTAGCCTCCTGCCTCGTCCATCATCGCTGTCTTTTCGTTTATCTGTAAAAGGGCAGTTCTTCCAGCTGTCCAACCTTCTACCACCTCCAACCCTTATCCCTGCCCTCCCTTTCCACAGAATTAGAGCAGTTCACCCTGTGGTCTCTTCTTGTCTGGCACCTTGGTCGCTGGGACTCAATCCATATTCTTGGGTGCTAGGCCCCAGCATCCACATCCTCACCCTGCGTGTGCTGGTCAGGGCTGCTTCCCCTGCTTCCCTACGGCGAGCAGCCAAGCCATGCATTGGAACATCCTTGAAGGGCGGGGAGCTCTTGCCTCTTGCTGCTTCATTGCTGAGGCTCCAGCCTTGCAGAGCCCCGTTCCAGGGCTTTAAAGATGCAGGACCCACGCTGCCCCAGCAATCTCTTGAAAACTTAGCATATGGAAGCTCTCCAAAGCCCATCAATTAAATGCAAGCGATATAATTTGGTTTCATCTGGAATTTTCCAGATTATCAAGTGCAGATGTATCATTTGACATCTTGAAGAGCATTGTGTGCAAGTCCAGATTGGCATGTTCTAGATTATACTGGGCATCCACTTTAACAGCAAGTGGCAAGCACTCTTGTGGTGAGCACACACACACACACACACACACACACACACACACACATTTACTGCAAGGACTAACAGCAGTGCTTTGTGTCTAAGAAGTGATGCTCTTCACAGCCACTCTGTAGTAGCTGTCACTGTCCTCGTCCAGTTGCGAAAACGACACCTGTGTGCGTCTCCTCTCTAGCTCCTAGGCTGACCAGGCAGCTGCTGTGCAAACTCTTGCTGGAGATGAGCAGTGCAGGGCACTTGCCAAGTGAGACTCATCACGCCACCCACCTTTCACTGATGAGCCAGCCAGCTCCGAGCCCAAGTCCACCAACTGGACAGCTCTCTTTGAACAGCAACACAAGCAACCACGTGGAATGCTGGTCACTCAGCGGCAGCGCCAGCTGCTCTCCTCGTGTGCCCAGTGCTCATGAAGTCGATCCTCCTCATTCAGGGAAACTTGCATTTCATCCAGAATGGCCACCCTGGGCCTTTGTGTGAGGTGTCCTAAACCCCTCACAATTCTCTCACAGAGCTCTGCATAGGGTGCACCGTACAAGTCACAGAGTGCTCCCTGCCCTCTCAGCAGAAGGGAGCTCTGTCTACCCTGTACGCCCATGTGTCTCATTTTACCCATCCCACCCGACTTCTCCACAGGTGAGGACTAGGGTCTGTCTAGCTCCCCTGACTTTCTGCTGTGTGTCCTTGGACAAGGATTCTTTCTGGCTATTAGAGCTTGATGTGGAAAACATCCACAAGGAGCCAGTTTTCCCAGGTCCAATGGCCTGAGAACACGGTAAACACTTCCTGGGTACTCAGCACTACTCCACGTAAGAAACACTGGCAAATGGCAAATCCGACGGCAGAGTCAGGAGCACGGTGTTGCTGCGGCAACCAGCATCATAGATAAGGGCAGTGGCCAGGCCTGGAGCTGAAAGGTGGCAGGATCAACAGTCATGGGGGGACTTCAACCTTACCTTGTTCCTGGTCCTGGGGACAGAATCTGCCATTCTGCCATGAATCATGGCATGAGCCACAGGCATTTCCTAAGTGCCTGTCACTGGGCTGAGGAAGTCGCTGGTTCCTGATTTGGTGAGAGGTTTGGTTTGTGTGTTTGTTTTGCCAGAAATAGAAAGTCCAGGGCTCTTTCTGTATCTTGAGAGGATCGTGTTCTCTGACTGTGTGGTGTCTGGCACTAGTTGATTTTGGAGGTTAAGCCAACCTTGCTTTCTGTTTTTTTGTTTGTTTGTTTGTTTTTGTTTTTGTTGTTGTTGTTTTGTTTTTTTCTGAGACAGGGTTTCTCTGTGTAGCCCTGGCTGTCCTGGAACTCACTCTGTAGACCAGGCTGGCCTCAAACTCAGAAATCTGCCTGCCTCTGCCTCCCAAGTGCTGGGATTAAAGGCGTGCGCCGCCGCCGCCGCCGCCGCCACCGCCGCCGCCGCCGCCGCCGCCCGCCGCCGCCGCCGCCGCCGCTGCCGCCACCCAGCCAACCTTCCTTTCTGATGATAGGATCTTTGCTATGCTGTATTTAAATATTGGTGGATTTGACTTGCTGACGCTATCTCATAATTAACGACAGGTTCTGGCGTCTGTTTTTCCTTTTCTCACACCTCCTTCATGTAACACCTGGGAGAACCTGGTTCCCAGGCTCTCCTTTTATGAGATACGTCTGGCAGAATAAGTGCTCATTTTTGTTTATCATCCAAACATGGGTAAACCCACCAGGGCCTGTGATGTTCTTTGTGGGAAGGTGCTTGACTAAACATCCAGCTTCTCTGACTTGATGGGACCCTTCAGGATCTCCATTTCCTCTTAAGTTTTTGAAGAATTTCCCCAGGCCATCTAAGAACTAAATGCAATGCAAAGCTGTTTGCGATGTGTCTGGGCTTCCTACAGTTCTATCCTGATGCCACCACTGCCCTTCTATTGGTAACTGCCCCTTTTCTCTGTTTCTCTGCATGTCCAGAGGCTTGACTGAGTTACTGATTTTAAAAAGCCAGTTTTGGTGATTTCTCTACTAACTATCTGTTTTCTAGTTTGTTTTCTGTTTTCTTCTTCAACTTCAGCTTGTTCCTATTCCACATCCCTAAGATAAAATCTCCTTTCCTGACCGGGTCCTTTTCCCTTGCCAGGACAGATGCACAGCGCTGAATTTCCCTGCAATCTCTTCACTAGCAATGGCTCACTGGCTGAAATGTGTTACTCACTTAAATTCTTTTATGACATTCCTTTTGATTCCCGCTTTCTCTGTGGTCATCTAGAAGCAGGTTTAGTTTCTAAACATTTTGAGTTTTTTTTTTTTCTCCCAGATATAACTCTGAGAGGATTTCTGACGGTCATGCTGGTTTTGACTTGGTCGTGCTGTGATAAAGAAGTGCTCTCTACATGCTCTGTATTGCTTTGAAGTTAGTGTCTAGCTAGAGAAGTGACTCAGCAGCAGAATACTGTCTTACAACATACCAGTGAGAGGATTGTGTTCAGCAGTAGAGAACCAGTCTAGAACCCACCAGTGGGGTCTGGGGGCCTGGCCCAGCAGTAGAACACCAGCCTAGAATCCATCAGTGGGGGACTACGGGGTGGCTCAGCAATAGAACACCTGCCTATAATTCATCAGTGAGGGTCTGGGGACCTGGCCCAGCAGTAGAGCCCCTGCCTAGAATCCACTAGTGAGTGAGTGGGGGCAGGGGCGTGGCTCAGCAGTAGATCACCAACCTAGAACTTACCAGTGGGGGGCTGGGGTGTGGCTCAGCAGTAGAGCACCATCTTAGAACTCATCAGTGAGGGGCTGGGATGTGGCTCAGCAGTGGAACACCAGCCTAGAACTCACTAGTGGGGAGGCTAGGGTTGTGGCTCAACAGTAGAGCACCTGCCTAGAATCCACTCGAGAGTGAGTGGGGGCAGGGGTGTGGCTCAGCAGTAGAGCACTTGCGTAGCAATGCATGAGACAGAGTGTTCTGTCCCCAGCACCACAAAACAAATACAATCAATACATCTGTTTTACACTCAGAATATGCTGAATAGACACAATTTGTTGTGCACTTGAAAAGAATATGTACTTTACCACACTGGTTGAGGCTCTGAGGGTGTCATTGAAGGCATGCAGGTTGCTACTACCGCTCAGATCCTGTCCAGACTCACCTCTGTCTACTGCCACTCCTTACCATGGAAGGGGTATTGAAATCTAGACGGCTCTTGTGTTTTCTAAACCTCCATTTGGTTCTGTCACTTTTTTCAGTATTTATTTCCGAGCTCTGTTGTTCTGCCCATACACATTTGAGATTGTTATGTCTCCTCGCTGAATTGATCCTTGGAGCACTATGAAATGATTCACGGCCATGATTCATCTTTTTCACCCCTAATAGCATCCTTTCCTCTGGAGCTTTGAAAATGATTAAAATCACCCAAGGATTTGTACTGACTTGCTGAAGCTCTAGAGACCTCACCAGTGCAGGGCCAGATGCCAGGGACCACCTCATAGTGCAGGGCCAGATGCCAGGGACCACCTCATAGTGCAGGGCCAGATACCGGGGACCACTTCACAGTGAAGGGCCAGCCCCCGGTGACTTCACAATGCAAATCCAGCTGCCAGAGGCTACCTAACAGTGCAGGGTTGATGCTAGGAACCACCTCATAATGCAGGTCCAGCTGCCAGAGACTACCTCACAGTGCAGGGTGGGATGCCAGGAACCACTTTATAGTGCAGGTCCAGTACCCAGGGGCCACCTCATAGTTCAAGGAAAGCTCCCAGGGACCTCTCAGTGCAGAGCCAGTGGAAAACGAGAGAGCAGGCTCTCCATTCATACTCCCAGAGAACACAGGACTTTTTTTTTCACACTCCTTCATGTAGATGAGGGCAGAGAATGAATAACATTGAACCCCACATGGCCTCCCTTATGTGCATCTGTGCCCTTCTGTGGGCTGGTGGGCAGTGGTCCAAATGAGAGGTCACATAGCCAGTTGGTTGGTTTTTGGCTAGTATTGCAGAGATTTGCCCTCTGATACTGTATAGAACAGTGCATGGCGTTCTGGTGACATAGGTAGCCTATAGGGACGAGGAAGGACTAGACTGGACAAAGGATGGGATCCAGGACATCTGATGTGCCTTTCCTGAGGCTTGGGGATAGCCGGTACTAATGTGGAGGTGAAATGGAAACCTGGAACTGCCAGGTCCCAACCTAGTCAGGGATACCTATGGCAAGTAGGAGGGTCCAGTAGAAACATATCTACCCTATAGGCCAGAGCTCCTTCTGGAGACAAACTCCTGGTACATTTGGTGAAATGTCCCAAAGATCTGGGCCTACCAGGCTGAGTGGCAGGCCCACTGTGAAAGGGAGCCCAGCAGTGTCATGTTTCTGGGACAAGAAGGTACACAGAAGGAGTCACCCAGGCAGGGCGCTTATCTAAGTGGCAATGAAAGACAGGGCATTCCAAGCAGAGGGAGCTGTGTGTGTGCTGGCTGCTGGGAAGATCTAAGAAGAACAAAAGCTTTAAGATGCCATAGTTCTGCCCCCTCCCAGCCATACCCACAATGCCCACATTAGCCCTGCCTGGCATGGACACCTATGCCCATGCCTTCCCCTCTGACCCTGGCAGACATTACTAGTTGATTGTGGTTGTTGACCCTGAACACAGCCCCTGTATTTCTCAGTGTCAGATCAGAAACCAATTGAACATCCTCATCCTCTCGCACCACGGCAGCCTAAGGAACTAATCTTCACCTGATTTTACCTTTACATAGTTAAGGACCAAATTTTACCCAGGTCTGTTCTCTGCTTTCTCTAGCTGGCCAGGAGCAAAGGCAGATTGTGAGATCACTTGCTTGTAGCCACCTTCAGTGTCACCCAGATGAATGGCTGAGGAGGAGAGAGTGGGGGATGAAGGCAGAGAGGAGGGGCACAGAACTACGGTGCCCATGCTCCCACTGCCCACACTCAGGCGGGCCCAGCTGCAACTCACGTCAGCTGGTAGAGACAAAATTAGTTTGGGTCCTTTAGAGAAATGGATGAGATCTCCCCCACTCTCAAGGCCCTATTTTTGCCACCACAATCACTCTGCAGCTGGCCAGAAGGGTCTTCTTGTTTGTCTCTCAAGAAACAGGGAAACTTAAATGCTTCTTTATCTTGCTTAGTTGTGTGACTCAAGAAGTCTCCCTACTGACTTTCTAAGCCCAGGCTTACACATGCACTCACCAGTCTTCCCATGGCACACACACACAAACACACACACACACACACACACACACACACACACAAGTGCATAGTCTTCAGAATGCAGTGCTCACAGCAATGGAGACAGTATACAGGGCCCTGGCTTGGAAGCACCTCCATACCTGGTGGGATTGAGGGGTGCCTCACCAGTTCATACTAGCCTGGGATTTTTCAGTAAAGAGAATGTGTAGAAGTGTGGAGGATTTCAGAAATGCACACACAGAGGCCCTCAGGCCAGCAGGAGGGTAAGAGACACACAGACAGCCATCCTACCACATCCTGCTCATTTTCCTGGATGGTGCTGGCAGGCCTGGAAGCTGCCTCCCATATGACACAATTGTCTGTTACACTGGATGCCCATCTGTAAACAGGCAGCTTCTGATGAGGTTGATGAGACATCCTGGACCCAGGTCTGGATCTGGATCACTCCCTAGCTGACTGTGAGAAGCACAGCAACATTTTCTTCCCAGATTGTGTCTACAGGATGGGAGGAGATGTCTCCCTCATGGGTCTGGATGCTCACTTAACTTGGGCAACTCCTAGAGGTTTAAACAAGGCCTACTGAGTGCAGAGGTAGGGTTGCCTCCGAAGATCAGCAGAAAATGAGCCTTCAGAACCACCTTGTGTGGACAGCTCCCGCCAGCCTTCCATCCTGTTTCCTCCCACTCTTGCAGGTACCTCCCACTGAGCACCCCCTCAATACCCGCCCCCCCCCCGCCCCATCTCCATAGAGATCCACTGTCCTGACCTCTTGGTAATAAAGATGTCTTGGCTGAAATGGGGAGACAGAGTCAGCAGGTTATTTGGACTCTGGGCTCCCAGAAGTACTCCCTCACACCCAGGAGAGGTACAAGGAAGCTGGATAGAGATACAAGATTAGGGGTGTTCCCAGAGATCAGAGCAGCAAGATAACAATAGGACATTTTGCATGGCGTGCGCATGGGGTCTTGGGTAGAGGAGCACTGGCTGCTGACCTGGAGTCAGATGGTAACAGAAATCAAACAAGGTTTGGGAGGAGTCTCAGGAATGAGGATTCAGAAAGGAGAAGAGATTGCGGAGGCCAAGAAGGAGGTGAGCCACGTCCATCATAGCAGAGGCTGAGCACGTGGAGACATGAGTGGAGTGGCCCCTTGACAGAGCCAGGAGGACAGAGGAGAGATGGCAGCCAGCAGAGAGTGTGCCCCACAGTAACATCAAGGATGAGGAAGGAACGCTCTGAAAAATCAGAAGGACACAGACCGGGGAAGCAGAAGCAAGGACTAGGTTAGCAAGGGGGTTCGGCACATCTAGTGAAACCCCGTGTGGCTGCCATGATCTGGGGAACCACAGCAGAAGCTTGTCTGGGCCATCACTGGGCTTTTTTACAAGACCAAGGCCAGGTTTATATGGAAGGGGACACGGGTTGGAGAGTCAGCAATGATGGTCTCAGGAAGTTGTGAGGCAGAGGGGGACAAAACAGAGAGGAGAGAGAGATGAGAGAGAGACAGAGAGACAAAGAGACACACAGAGAGAATACCATTGTGGAGTGGAGCCAGGAAGGAAGGGGAAGTAGAGGCTGAGGTTCTACCTTCCTGTAGTTTCTCTTTCCTAGGAAACAAGCAAAAGCTCAAGGCCTTCAGGACTGATGCAGAGAAACTGAGGGGAGAGAAAAGAGTGAGGCACTCTCTATAGATGGGCAGAGTATCCTGTCAGAGATAAGTGTGTGTGTGTGTCTGTCTGTCTGTCTGTCTGTGTATGTGTGTGTGTGTATGTGTGAGTGAGTGCTGTGTGTGTGTTCACCTGTGTGTGTATGCATGTGTGTGTGTGCGTGTGTGTGAGTGCTGTGTGTGTGTGTCTGTCTGTCTGTGTATGTGTGTGTGTGAGTGCTGTGTGTGTGCTCACCTGTATGTGTATGCATGTGTGTGTGTCTGTTTGTGTATGTGCATGTGTGTGTGAGTGCTGTGTGTGTGTGCTCATCTGTGTGTGTATGCATGTGTGTGTGTGTGTGTGTATGCATGCAGTTGTTTTCATAGGTGTTATGTAGAGCCAATTAGTGGTGATGTGCACATGGAGAGAAAGGAAGAAGATAGAGGGACCCAGATCTAGTGCTTGGTGTCACATAGTCACAACCCTGCAGTACCTATGGGGCAGTTAGGTTCCCCAGCCCAATGGTCCTTAGTTTACAGGTGGTGGCCTGGTTGGGGTTGCAGTGGCTAGGATGCGGTAGGGACACCTGTCCCACTAGGAAGATGCTATTCCTGGACAAGGAGCCAAGGGCAGCAGCGGATGGTAGCTTTGCCTCTTCCCTGTACTGCTGTCTCCCTCTCTAGCTATGTGCTAACTCTGAGCAGCTCCATGAGGTTAGGTTGGTCTGGTCCAGTTAAAACATGGTGCTCAGAATCATAAAAGCTGACCCGAGGTCTGGAACCAGCCAGTGCAACTTCAGGACCAGCAGGTCTCTCTTGTCTGCTGCCTAGGAATGGGGAATATATCTATCTGCCATTTTCTTCCTAGGCAAGGTACCAGGTAGGTGCAGGGACCCGGTGGTGATGTAAGATCCTGACTGCAGAAGGTCATCTAGCAGAAGGCTCTTGTGCCCATTTTCATTTCAGTCTCCTTACCTGTCATTCAGAACCATTCGGACTTAAATGCTGATCTGGGGACTGCCACTCCCTGCATGGTGACCAGATTCAATGATGTCATCAACTTCTGGAGACTGCATTGCATTGGGCTGTGTGGATGCAGGTTAGCAGAAGGCTGAGGGGTCAATGTGCCCAAGGCCAGGCATTTGCCAGGGGCCTGGGAGAGGCTACCAGGGTTCCTGTGCACCTTCTGCACTGGCGATGTTACTAGTGGTGCCCTGGAGGGCCTGGGCCAGGTGGCTGGAGCTGGCTGGAAGGACAAGTCTCTGTAATGCTCAGCCTGAGAACCAAGCATAGAACATGTGTAGCCACGGCATAGACAGTTACTGGGAAAACTGAAGCTCTCAGGAGATGAGGCTATGAGGGTGGAAGGTTGGGGAGGCAGCAGTAGGGAGCACTCTGTGTCCCCAAGGGGAGGGAGAGGACCTGAAGCCACAGTGGGCACAAGAGTCTGATCAGGTCCAAGAGAGACAGCAGCCCTGTGGGCAGGCTGGGACTGAGGGGTTCTTCTGGGCCCTACCCTGAAACATCTGTAAGTCTGGGGTGCAAGAGGCAGGATGAAGCCAGCGAGAATGCTAGGAGCATAGTGGGAGGAGCCTAGGTTCACAGGGGGGGGTAGGGGGTGTGGGGGAGAGCAGCCTAGGGTCAGTGGTACAGGCCACCATATCCAGTTACTACAGACCGGCTTCAAGCTCGCTCTCTTGCTCTCTCTCATTCCACTTCATAGGAGTAGTCTGGAATCCAGGCAGGGCAGGGCAGGCCTGCTTACTCAGAGCCTCCAGGGAGATCTCTTTCTCCTGCCTCGAGCTCCCAGCTCCTGGCATCCTCATCTTACGGCCTCTGCTTCAGTCTCCGTGTGACCATCTCTCTGCTGCCTGTGTCTGTCTACCCCGCCCCTTCCTCCCGGACCCCAGTCACTGGAGTTTGGGCAACCCTGATCTAGTGTACACTCTGCCTCTGAGAGATGCTGCTCTCAGATAAGGTCGCCAGGGTGTAGGAGCTGCTGTTCAGCTCACAGTGGGGATGGAAGTGAACGGAAGTGACCTAGCAGGCTGAGAGGACAGAACAGCTAGATGCCAGGCTGCTCCCCGCTAATCCTTCCGCTGAGCCCCAGCGCACTGCCAGCATCTTCTCAGGGCCCTCATTGCCCCTCACCAGCGCTGGGAGCATGGCCAGCCGCATGGCAGCCTGGAGCGCCCAGGCCTGCAATGGATCTGACAATAAACCCCCAACAGAGTCAAGGGCACATTAGAAACTCCCAGGTGCCCCGTTCGTTGGGACAGAACAAGCACACGACGCATCTATTCTAGTTAAGGCCATGGTAGCATCTACCAGGCTGTAAAAAGTACCTCCCCGGAGCCCCAGAGGGACAGTGTGGGACAGTGGGATCTGGACAAAGCCGTGTTTTCCATTTCCACCCTCATCCCATGTGGCCCCTCCTGGGCACCGCATGGCTTCACCCGGCCCTTGGGAAGCAAAGACCACATTTGATTATGTATCTTTACTTTAGGGGACTCCTCCTGGCTCTCTGGCCCTCCTGCTACAGCTCTGGGTACCTGAACTGTGGCTGAGGCACCTCCATTCCTAATTTACCTAAACAGGCCACTGTACCCTACCACACTGTGCCCCATAGCCTGCATCTCCAGGGTCTTCTCTCTCTGCCCTCCCTCTCCTCTCTCCAGTTCTACGGGCTCCTGGCACTTGGAAGCCTCCTTGAGCCCCATGCAGAGCTCAAGCTGCTTCTCTTTAGCACTTCTCATCAGCAGGCACACTGTGTCCATCTTGCCCCTAGCGTGACCTCAGGGCAGGACTCCTGGAGAGCCTGTGAGGTGAAACCGTGAAGCTGACAGAACCCCGCACACAGGTATTTCCAGCCCGTAACCTCCAAAACTCCGAGTGGCTCTGGCATCCTTTATTAGAGAAGCAGGTAAGCAGAGGGAGTGCGGAGATGCAAAGATAGGAAGAGAACGCATCCCCAGTCTTACATAGAAGCCGGTGGGGAAAGAGCACAGAACATTCTGGAAATGGCAAGCTATGGAGACGGTAAAAAGGCAAGTGGATGAATAAATGAAGAGGCAGCACACAGAGGATTTGGGGCAATGACACGGTTCTGTGTGACACTGGGAAAGGTAGCCTCACGTCACTTCATCTGTCCAAACTACAGTGAGCTCAACCCAAGAACAGACCCTCATGGGAAAGACACCACAGACTTTCTAGGTAACTGCATGTCAATACGGCTCACCGCTCTCAGCTCACATACCCTAGGAACCCAGAGGCCAACAGTCCTTCAGAGAGCCTTCTTGGGGCACGACATGCTCTTTGCTTCTTTCTTTCTATAAACATAAACACACAAGTTTAAAAGAAATGCAGAGAGCAGCTCCTGAAGGCAGGAGGCTTCTGCTGCTTTGAGCACAATCCATTTGGGGTTAGTCAGGTTGACATTCTTGCTGGTGGGTCAGAGATCCAGGTGTCCTCTGAGTGTGGGAAGGCTGTGCCCTAATGTGCACGGCACACACTCCTAGAGGCTGGCCAAGCAACTCGATCTGCGTCCTCTACAGACACTTGTGGGAGCCCCAGCCTGTCCCCACGGTTCTTCTCCTTACTGTGTCGGGGGTGAGGGAGCTGTGTGCGGTGCTATGCTTTCCTCCTCTGTACTGGGCAGCAGAGAGACCCCAAGGTTGCTCCTGAGTCCCTTTGTGATCCTATATGTCCCCCACCAGTTCTTTCTCTGCTTGGACTTTCCAAAATTCACTTCCCAGACAGGCATCTGGCAGGCCGGAGTGCCTCAGCGGGAAGGAGGCAGGCACGGATGACAAATGCCACAGCTGGACATTCACCCTGAACCCAGACTGACCTGAAATTCCATGCCAGCCTGTCTGGGTGGACATGCCCCAGGACACCTGAGCAGGGGGGTTTCTGAGCAGGGGGGTCCTGGACACCTGGGTGAAGGGGATCCAATTCACCTGTGTGGTTACAGGGTGGCAATGCTCCAGGATACCTGGGGTGACGCTAGGCTACCTTCAGCTACCCTGAACACTAGCCCTCAATTCTGCAAGCCTCTTTGGGGTCTGGGGTGCTTGGTCTGGGTTCCAGGACCTCTATTCTTCCTCTAGGAGGGAACCGGCCACCCCTGAGACAGTATTGAGCGGGTGGCCCATAGGACTTCATGATCCTTGTCACCTTCCTGCCAGTTCTGCACTCCCCTCAGCTGTTTACCTAGGGCTGAGTGGTATATGGCTCTTTTGCCTTCCCTCCTCCCAGAGTCCTGTCATTAGAGCACAGACAGAGGTGCCTGTGGATGCGGTCCATCTGCAGCACCCAGCACAACTTACAGCATCATAGGAGATGACGGAGAATGAAGTCAGCTCTGTGCTAGGGCCAGCACCATTAGGGTCCATGAGGATGTTCATTCCAGCTTGGGAGTCCGAGACATTCATCAGAGCAAGGCCTAGAAGGTGAGACTGACTGAGTCAGGCCCAAGGAGCTGGACATCCAACCCCAGTCCCCCTCCTTCTCTGGGAGTGGCTTTTCCAGCTCTACAGTAGGGTTTGCCTATCCCCGACTGTGATACTGCCTTCTGTAGCAACTGAAGAACCTTCTTGAGTCTGCGTGCTCACAAGGCTCCATGGAGGGTCTCACAGGACCTTGGCCTCATCCCTGAGTGAATGCAGATCCCAAGGCTGGCTGGAGCTCCTCAGCACCTACGACCATCCCCCACCGCACCCCTTTGCCAGGCTTTGCTAGAAATCTCAAAGGTCAGCTGTTCTTGTATTTCCAGAGCCTATTGATTTTGTCTGGGCTGGCAAAGCATCAGCAATGCTCTTACTGTTCACTTCTGTGCCTGCAATGGAAGCCAGGAGGAGACAGTTTCTGTCCCCATCCAGGGGGTCTGTAAGCCAACCTTAGGGCCAGGGCAGCCATAGGGCTTGCCACATACATCTGCCCCAGACTCCACCTCTTTGTTTGCCTCCAGTACCTGATGGTGGTGCTGTCTCTCTCACTTTGCAGGGCCCGAGCATGCTGGCACCTGCCCTGCGGCTGCTCCATCTAAGCCTCTTTTCACCCCCAGGGCCCAGAGCACAACTCTGCCTCCTGCAATAAGAGATGGTTTGTGGTAACCCAGGGGCTGCCCAGCTAGAGAGCAATGATGGTAGGTAGAACTGGAGAGAGCAAAGGCAGCGCTCCAAAGCAGCCCCAAAGAGCACCACAGGTTACTTATTCCCACATATGCCAAGCACACTGAGGATGTAGCAGGCCGAGCAGCCAGTTCTCCACCACCCTGAGATCATTTCTATGTCGGAGGAGAGTCAGGCCAGGTTAGGGATCATGGTTTCAGCTCGTATCATGAAACGTTCCCTTGGGCCATCTGAGTGATTCTGGTCCTCACCTAACCCCGTCCAGGACCATGCATTCACACTGTTCTCTTGATTTTCACAATCCTTCTGGCTCCGGCTGAGGCTTGCTGGCCTAGAACATGGGAGAGTCGGGTGGGTCAGGAGAGTTCTAGTTTCACTGATGACTCTCTTAGTCCACGAAAGTCCTTGGCTTTCAAACCACATCCTTCCGTAAAATGCGGAGGTTGTTTGCCTCTCGCCACGACCTAGAGCTGATCTGGGTGACTTCCAAGCCCTGAGATTCTGCTCACTTTGACCTGTCATTGTACTGACTACCATCTGAGTCACCCTGGGCAGATGGGCTCCCGTGGGGGCCAGGACACACATCGTGACATCCCTGGCTCTAGAATGTCATCCTCGGGCTCCATTTTGCCCTCCATTCCAGATGTGGGTTGAGGCCCCTCCTCCCCCATCCTGCCCTCCTTGATGGAGGTCACACTTGCTTCTTAGACTTGTCACAACTACTCCAAAGCAGGGAGTTGCTTGATCGTTACAGCAGGCAGAAGGGTCTGTTCTCCAAGAGGCAGCCTCTGCCGCCAGCATGGAGCCGAGCGTAGCACACCCGCCCTCGCTGGGCAAATGGAAACCATTCCAGTCATCCTCATCTCCGGTTTTTGAAGCAAGCCCTGCAAAGGAGTGGGGATGTGGAGGGAAGTGCTGAGTGTCCCCCATCAGGGTCATTCAAGAGAGCCTGGGTACCCATTAATGAGAGCCCCAAAGGAAAAAGATGGACAGAGACTAGCACAGATGTCAGCTTCTTTAAAATCCCCCCTCAGGGACCTGGGCAGGTGGCTCAGTGGTTAAAGGGGCAAACTGTTCTCCAGAGGACCCAAGTTACAGACCTAGAACCCACACTGGGTTGCTTAGAACTGCCTGTAATTCCAGTTCCAGGAATATCTGACGCCCTCTTCAGGCACCTGTGGGCAGTACACTCTCATGCACAAACCCATACATAGGTGTGCATACATCTAGACATAATTAAAAAAAAAGAAAGTAAATTTTTTTTTAAAAAAAAAAAAATCTTTTCTTAGCTCAAAACTGCAGCAAAAAAGCCTGTGTCTGGCACCTCAGACCCATCAGATCTGAGAGCTAGTGAGATTTAACTTTGCAAATCAACAAACCACCACCCGCCTCCTGGTGCGCACCTTCTCACACGGAGTTCAAAATGAAAGCTGTTCATTAGAGCGACAGGTTTACTGGTGTGCAGTGGGGACTGCGTGGGGCTGTTTCCCCCTGAGGAGGAGAAATCATGGATCCGAGGAGCAAGAACTCTTGCAGGGGACGACATTTTAGTGGCAACAGCTCTGGGACAAGTTTTATTTGGGGATTTTTCCTCCCTGTGTCAGGAGCACAGAGGAACAGCTCCAGTGAGCGTGGCTGCTGTGCTTTAACGGCCCCACCAGGACACAGCATTTGAAATTACCCCATTGCTTAGATCCCAGGATTGCTGCAGGGAGCCAGGTGTCTCTGGGAGCTGGGTGTTTGCAGCCTAGCTTGGGGAGGGGGGGGTGGGGGTGGGGGGCTGTGCATGTGACCAAGAGGGTCCTAGATTGCAGACAGGGGCGTGTGTCTCTGACAGGTCATGTGATCAGGAGACACATCCAGAGCCAAGCAGAGCCCGAGTCTAATGGAGAATAGAAATGAGCACAGGGTCCATCCTTGAAGAAAAGCCAATTGAGAAAGAACAGAGCTAGGTGTGGGGTCTCAGTGGCCTAGACAGAGGACAGCACTGCCTAGAAGCCACCGAGCACGGGCTGAGGAGGAGCCCTCTGGGCTCTTAGAAGTCACTGAGCAGATCTGGTTGTTACATATCTCCACTCAAAATCAGACCTACGGATCAGCTCTCCTGCTTTCGCTCTCCCAGTATGAAGCAGGGTTGCAGAAGGACAGACGTGCTCTGGCCTGAACAGTACTGAGTCCGGGCTGCAGGAAGAGAGTTCCCTGGAGGGCAGTGACACCAGAGGCCACAAGAAACATGGACCCAGGAAGAAAGGAAACCAAAGCTTCCTGCAAGTCAGTCCCCAGTGGGACTGTTCACTGCTCCCCCTCTGGACCTCAGGACCTGATTTCCTGGGGCAGAGCCACCTTCCTTCCCAACTTGGTCCCCAGGTGGGAACAGTCTCTCCCTGTTCCCTTAGCCTACCAGCTCTGGTGGGATCAGACCTGGGCCCCCTTTCCTTGAATGCTGGGATGTAATATCAAGCTACAGCTGGTCAGCTGCCAGAAGTAGGCAGTGGGGGGCACAGGCGTGCATTACAGTACCTCCCCGACCCAGTTTCCCCATCTTGGGCTGCGGCATGTTGGGACCTGACATGGTAGTTGAGAATCTTGGGTTCATGACATCGTTCAGTGGTTACTCTACCACAGAGTGCGGATAATTTCTCAACCCTCACAAAGTCATTCAACAAGCAGCAAATTCCCAGGAGCCAACAATCAGGTTCAGAAGACCGAGAGAAAACAGAGAAAAGGCTGTTACTCAGTCACACACAGCTGCGGCTTACAAGTTTAGCTTGCAGAGTCCTTGCCAGAGAACACTGGACTCAGAGAAGAGACAGGACAGAAGGAAGTGGCTGTGGCCTTCCAGAGTGACACCTGCTGGGACATTCCTCTGGGCTGAAACTGAGCTGGTAAGTGTTCTTTCCTGAGGGAATTTATTGATGTCTTTAGAAAGGGGACAGAGAGGGAAAGGGGGACAGAGAGAGAGGAAAAGAGAGAGAGAGAGAGAGAGAGAGAGAGAGAGAGAGAGAGAGAGAGAGAGAGAGAGAACTTCCTGCCTTTGCTGGTTTCATAACTGCCTTCAGCTCAGAAATGTTCATGTCAAACAGCACATTTGGGGTGACATATTGGGGTTTCCTTCTACTCTCTCCTCCGCCAATCCCAAATGCACGTATGAGGTCTCTAATGAGCGCTCGCTGCCTGTGGCTGGCACTGACGCCTTCGGTCCAGTCTGAAAGTCAGCCACTGGTTCACTGCACGGCCAGCTCCTGAGAAAGGAAGCCCAGCGCACTGTCCAGAGTGAGGAGGCAGGCGCCCTCTCTCTCACTCCTCCAGACTCAGGACACCCTCTTGTCTAGAGAGGCTGCAGAGGCCCCGGCTACTGTGCATCGGCTGAGACCTTAATGCAGAATTCTATATTCCTCGGGGCCATGTGCAGATTGGCAGGAGAGGCGGGGTCGTCCCACTTAGGAGGACTATGTCAGCCTGCCCCGTGCGGCTGAGTCCAGGTGCCCTTTTGTCCACAGGGCTGGGTCCTGGGGACCCAAGTCTCACTTCAATCTCTGTGGATGCTAAGGGAAGGAGTATGTCAGAGCAGTGCAAGGCAGCGCTGCTGGGAGGCCTTGTTCAAGTGGGGCTGGGATCTGATGAAGTTTCCTAGTGGTGAAGCAGTACTAGATGCCCCCAGTCTCAATCCCCTTTCCCCCCCACCCCCAGGGACAGGTTTTATTATACTAGGTTTCATGATGGGTGTGGAATCTTAGAGGTTGTAGAGCAGCTGGGACCATGGCACATCATCGTCCCTTCATTCTCTGGAGGCAGAAAGGAAGTTCGCGGTGTTGCCAGCTCTCTCAGCCCTAAGCGCTCTCCTCTCTAGCATGCTGATGGCAGATAACAGAGCCCCTGGACCGGCTAGTAGTTTTCCATCATTACACAGCAGATGACAGACCGCTGAGGAGACCAGGTCAGATTGCGAGGATCCCTCCTCAGTTCTAAGCAATGAGACCGAGGCACTTCTCCAGAACCTTCTGGGTTGGATACTGGCCAGATTCTCCCACCATTGGTAAGACCAGTGGGCAGGCCAACCAGCCACTGTCTCTGAGAGCTTATTAAGACTCTGATAAGAAGCCTTGGCCAAGGCGCCACACTTCATAGCTCTAAAACTTTCCCACACTCGGGGACACACCCACTCTGTTAGCTCTCCAGAGTACCCTCGTTTACAGATGGAGACGTTCCGTAATGCCGAGGGGCATATGGCAGCTGTACTTTCTGCTTGTTTGCTGTGAACCCCAAACTGCTGTAAAGACTAAGATTTCCGAAGCAAAATGCCACGTAACAAACTCGGAGATGGCACAGGCCTCACGCCAGGCTCTTGCTCTTCTGCCTGTGTGCATCTCCAGCCTGCTCCCCTCAGCACCGAGCCATAGCCCTTCATTTGGATGCACCACTGTTTGATCCATTTATCAATCTATGAGTGCTGGGGCTCTTTCCAGGTTTTTTTTTCTATTATTAATAAGGCTCTTATAAACATCAAAAAAGCAAAAAGCACAACAGAAAGTCCCGAAGGTCACACTTGTGGGGAGTCACAAAGAGCATTCCCCATGGCTGAGCCGGCACAAAAGCCACACGGTTCTCCAGGGCCTCCACACTGTTTCCCTGTTTCACTTAGGAGCCACCTCTGGGAGGCAGGATCCCAGCCTGGCCCTGCTACCACAGAACACACGGTTGCTACTTCTCCCAAGGACACAGGATAGGCACATGGAGGGAGTGGCCTCTGAAGGAGCCAGGAGGTGGGTCTCAGTCTCAGTCCCATGGACTCACCCACAGTATCAGGACTTGTGCCATTTCATGGAGTCATGAGATGGAGCCATCTCGTGTCCCAGATCCCTCGCCAACTACGGTCAGGGTTAAGGATTTTGGCTATAGGCTGTCTATCAAAGCGTTACTCCCAGCGTGTCAGCCTGCCTCTGGGACACCTCCCTCATGTTTATGTTTGGTAAAGCAATGCCCCACGCTGAAGCAGCATGGTAGAAAGGTGTGCTAGTTCATTGCCCTACTTTTTTAAGTCATACAAAACCCTGTCACCCAACAGCTGGGTGACCTGAGCAAGCCGGATCTCCACCTGGCTGAGACTCCTCTTGGGAGGTAAGAGGAATTAGCTCATGACAGATGACCCTAGTGAGTGGGCAGTGCCCTGAACTGATCCCCTGACACTGCAGCCCAACAAGCCCCTCTCCGCCAAACTTGAGATGCCCCCGTCCATGTCTGGAGCTCCTTCCTGCTCTGGACTGGCGACTTGGGCATGCTTCCTGGGATATACTGGGACAGATGAACAAACGTTGGAAGAGCTGAAGAAGGCTTCATGACACTCTCTTTGGACAAATGCTTCTATCTGCAGAGGTGTCATTGAGCAAAGGTAATACCAGGCCCCAGATGGGCTCTGAAGGCTGAAAGTGTGGTCAAAAGACCCCAGTGAGGGCTGATGGGTGATCCAGAGAGCCACACATTAACCTTCCAAAGAGTCCAAGGACCACTACTGAAGCCCATGACCCCCCTCCCCTTCTATTTTACCTCGGAAAGCTATGTCACCATGGCCCAAAGTGTCTCATCTCCCATGCCCAGACGACTCCAACAGTGGTCAGTAACCTCTCCCACTGGTCATCTTCAGGGGCCTGGGCTGACTGGTCCTGGTCTCTTTGTTGGCTGTGGGCTCTCAGGTGACACGGTAGAAACAGTTCCATGGAACACCAGCAAAAGGGGGCAGTAATGACATGCAGGCAATTCAGATGGACTTCCTGTGTCCTAAACGACATCAGCTTCTTCGGAAAACCCAAGGGTGAGATCTGGGATGCAGTGCCCCTCCCTCTTGAAACAGAGCTCTTTCCCAGGGCGCACTCCTGTGAAGTTGGCTGTTTCAACAGGTGATAGATGCCCGGGATGGGAGGGGCTCAGGTTGGGAGCAACCTTGGCACTGAGGAACCTCAGACAAACTTCTCCAAGCATCCGTTCCCCGGGTGATGGGATGCTTCAAGATGCATCTGTCCACACATACAAGGGACATCCTAGGGACATCCTGAGGTGCTGGAGGCTGCCTGAGGGTAGAGCAGAAGCTTGAGAGGATGTTCCCTCTATGGGTACTAGCTCCCTCAGGCCCAAAGTCTGCCTTCTACAACTCCTCTCTGTGGGTTGGAAGATGATTCTGTTGAGTTCCAAGTCTGACAGCAGGTCTGGGGCCGACTTGGACCTCTCCCACTTTCACAGCCAGGGCTTCCAACACTTAAAAAGTACCTACGGGGAGCCACACACATGAGATGAAGTGTACCTGAGAAGCTAATGTCCCAGGCCTGGGTCTGACTCAAAGCCAGGACCAGAGCTGCCTGGGACTTGGCTCCAGTTGAGCTCAGGGTCTGTAACTCACAAGCTCCAGATTGCTGGTAACTCTGGGTCCTTACCCAAGCCTGAGGCAGGAGGATTGGTTTTCCTACTTAGGCCTATTGCTTAGAGCTGAGATCCAGGCTCACTGCAAGACATACTTGAACCATGTTTCACTCCTGCATTGGTGCCTCCAGGAGCCTGACGCTACACTGTATGGTCAGATACAGCAACTTCAACCTACCCTGATGAGTTAAGAACGCTGTCTATTCCCCAGCCCTGAGGTAGACACCTCTGAACATGCTCAAGCAAAATGAGTGACAGCCACTCTTCTGCCCTCTCCGGGCACAGCCTGAAGCCCACATGGACTGGCCCTTTCCAGTTCCCCTCTGCCAAGAGGGCAAACCCACCCGTGGCTGTCTGGCTGGGGCTGTCTAGCCAGGGCTCTTATTTAGCGATACCAAAAGTAAGATGATCGCTCTATTGTCTCTGCCTCCTATTGAATCCTTATGGAGACAAAAACAACAATCAATTTTAAATAACGGCTTCATTTGAACCAATTCAAAGAGGGCTGATTTTGCTTCCAATTGGATTTGCGATGGCAGCACCCAGTAGGAAACCGGTAACTGAATTATTTTTCACCACAAACATTTTGGCATTTTATCTCCTGGGTGGGGTGATCTTAAAAGCTGCCTCATTGTTCAGAGTCGTTTCTAAGACGACGTGGCAAACACAAAGCAGGCTGTATTCATATTGCCATGGGTGCCAACCTGCCGCAGCTCCCACAGAAGGGCTGAGGGTCAGACGTGGATCAAGTCACGGATAATGAAGCAACTGGATGGCGTGCAGGTCTTGGGCACTGACTGGGTCTGTTGGTCTAACCTTTAATCTAAGTGTTATTTGAAACGGGAGTGGAAGAGAGGGCCAGACTAATCAGCATGGGTTCTGTCCACCAAACACATCAGTCTGAAGCTGTCCAGTGCTCTGAATCTGTTTGCTCAGCTCCAAACTGAACTTGACAATGGTAGTCATGATAATGAGGTTGGGGGCAGAGTGGTGGGGCATGGGCAGCATCTGGCTTCCATGCACGGAGCTCAGTTTTCATGTCTGTTAAATGGGTGTAAGGGGCACGGTAGGCATGCCACACACTAGGTCCCTGATGCTTGTTCTTCTTCACTGTTGTCCTTTAGCTCCTCCTTACGCCCGTGGTGAAACGGGGAGGGTCTGCAACAGGAAGCCTGAGTGGCCAACCCTGTCCTCAGGCTCAACATGCAGGCTAACCCCTGTGCTCCAGGCCCAGTGAGATGCTCCTTCCGTGAGAGTTGCAGTCAGTAGGAGCTGATCAAACTGGGGAGAAACCCGCCCACCGATATCTGAACAGCCGGAGGCAGCAGCCGGGCCTGCACTTGAAGCAGAGAATCCCTTGCAGCATCAGAGTGGAGCAGGGCAGAGCCTGGGTCTCTTGATGCTGCAAGTTTCTCAACCTTTGCTGTGACCACCTCAGTGGTCAGCATAGACGCCATGCCTATGCTGGGAGACGGGGCAGGGGCTAGCTCATCCTCAGAGAGCCTCTCTGGAGGTGAAATCTGTGGGCCAGGCAGACATGGGTGCTAGGGTAGGTGTGGCTCAGGCTGAGCAGTAGTTACCAGAAGCAGGGGTTTGGGTGCAGTCAGAGGTAACAGTGATGGGCATGGACATGAGGGGTGGCCTCTAGCTCAGGACAGGCCTGGCACGCTTCTGAGGTAGGTTTGTCCTGGGCCATGGGAGCCAGCTGGGAAAAGTCTGGGCGTGCTTTGTGCCAGCAGCCTCATTCAGTTGTGGGAGTGTGGAGGCCACAGTTTCAATATGGCTGTGACCCTCAGTATCCTCGATTCTGACATTTAGGGCCTGTGGCTGCTGGTGGGGACTGGGCCTGGAGACTGGGAGACGCAGTGACCTGAGCACTTGGGAGCTCTCTGAGGCCTCTGAAAACCCTTCCTGCGAGCAGATCCTTCCCAGTTGAAGAGGTCCTGTGCTGTGGACTTCCTGGTCTCTAGATGTTTCTGTCAACCCCACATCAATAACTGTGTGCAGATCCTGTTTCTCTTTTCTCTCTCTTTGGCCACCAGGCAGCTTAGGGCCTGGTTTGTGTTCAGACCTGAGGGCAGGCAGGATGCCTTTCACCCGGCTCGCTACCCAGCATTCTCTCTGGCCTGAGTGGACTGATTCCTTATCTTGACCATAATGATCCCTTTGTCCCAGGGCTTTTACTGTGAGCAGCCACAAATCCTCTTGGCAGGAAAGAAATACATTTTCGGTCCCCAGGGCTTGCTTTTGGCACCAGAGTCTGGAGCTGACCAGGCTTCCCAGGCTGACTTCAGAGGACTGGGATGCACCCTGCTGGAGGCACCCTGACCCTTTTGCCCCCTGTGCTGCCTTGGTGGGAGGTGCAGGAGGTGAGGAGGGGGAATGCACCCTCATTACACTGGGTGGGAAGTAAGAGACGGCCTAGCGGGAGCCACGGGCCTTCCCAGACCACCTTCTGGTGGTGGAGACAGGCCTCCGCCACTTTTTCTGTTCCTCAGTTCCAAGGACACTACCTACCATCCATGAAATCCTCACCCCCACGCCCGTAGACTGCCCCTAAGATACACCCAGGAGTAGGTTGTGGGTGTCCCTAGCTAAGTGGAGTGCATGGACTGATGCTGGAACAGGTACTGCAGTGTTAGCCACAGGGTCTCGAGGGCACCGTCTCCTCTGCTCTCTCCTTATGTGTGGGATATCACAGGTTCATGAAGCTGAGGGTTTAAACTGGACGATAAGCTGCATCTGCCCCACCAGACTCAAGGCAGGCCTGTAGGCATTGTGTGTTTTAGAGCAACACTGGGCTGAACCACTTGAGCCCAGCCCATAGATTTGATATAAAAATACAGCGGCTGCCTGCGCTTCAGGAAGGTCAGCCATCTTCCTTCAGGTGTCACAGTAACGGGCCTCCCATCCTCCGCCCCCACCCTGGGGGGCTTCAGAGATCTGAACTGCTTCTGTGAAGTATTAGCAATCCCGAGTTCTTTGGATTCTTGCCTGAGTTGTAAGGGGATATCCGGATTATCTTTTCCCACTACCACCAATTGCATCCGGGTTAAGTGTACTCACGTGTATACTCCCTGTGTGCTGCAGGCTGGGGCAGGCAGGGGCAGCTGAGCACACTATACGCAGGACAACACCTTGCTGCGGTGACTTCAGGTCACCCTGCCCAAACTGGAAGCTGCACAGCATCTATTGCAAGGCCCAGAGTTACGTCTGATGTCATTCAAGGAGCCATCCTGAGAGCTCAGAACGTGGGCTCTCTACATCTGGGCTTTACAGTGTTTGTGGTTTCTGTCTCTCTCTCTCCAGCCTCCTCAGAGACCTGGGCCGTAATCCTCTAGGCCTCAGTTTCCTCAACTAGAGTCTGACAACTTTGGCTTTGTAAAAGAGACCTAGAAATAGAGGAGGCCTTTAATACCAGGACCATAGAGACCAAGTCTATCACAGGATTGACACAGGACTAGAAAGCTGTTGACCCACAGCTCATGAGGCCCCTCCTCCGTACACCAAGGGTGTGTGTAGCAACAGAGTTCACAGCACCCCAAGGAGATGTGAGCACCCCTCCTCCTCCTCAAATGAGACACTGAGTAAAGCAGCAAGTCCCTCAGGCAGGCGTGTCTGCTTAGCCCGCGGCTCCAGGCACTGGTCCTGTCTGTCCTGAGGCATAAACAGCTGCCCACCCCCGCCCCACCCCCACCCCTGTGTGGGGCACAAACCAGAGCCTAGAGCATCATTTCTGGGATTAGGAAAGGAAACCAGCACGGGTCTGTTGACAGCCCCAGTGGACATCCAGCTATAGTCACAGAGCTAATCCCCAGGAGGCTTGGCTCTGGGCTGAAGCTGCTCTTACTGTCCCCCCACCCCCACCCCCTCACAGGGCACTTGGAGCCCACAAGCCATCAGCTCTAGGCCACCCTTGTCTGTATAACAGGACAGCTCTGGCTGCCAGGCCAACACATTTCTGCAGAATTCAGCCTCCCAGGAACTCAAAGCTCCACCCTCTTTCCCCCTACCCCCTAGGGTGAGAAGCTCTCTTCCTTTTCTGCCTGGTGCCTAGACTTTCTTTATAGTCTTCTGTTAATCTCTCCTCCCCTGCCCACAACTCCAGGATTCAGTCTCTTGAAACACAATTGTCCTTTTCTGCAGCTGGTCCATGCCTGGATCCTTTCCTCCTCTGTGGGAATCCATTCTCCCACAACCTAAGGGTTGGTGAGAAACCCTGTCTAGAAATTCTTATTTTATGACTGACTTTTGAGCCAGTGAACCCAAACCCTGTCTGGGTCGTATGGCTAGCTGTTTGATCCCAGACAGACTTATTCACCTCTCTGAGCTTCAGGAAATGTTGCCTATAGCAAAACTCATAGAATCTGAAAATGCTACTCTGCTTGAGGCAAAGGTGTCTTGGGTTGGATTTGGGGTTACTGGTTATGGAAGATGAGGCCTGCCTCCCTATCTCGTTGGTTATCTGGGCTTTATTCTGGGTGCTCTGAGATGCAGATTCCAACAGTGGCAATTCTGAGGCCCTGGGCCCAGAAGACCTTTCTATAAGCATAGAGGAGAATCCCAGCATCTTTCCCTAGTGGGATCAACTGTGCCTTTCCCATGTATCACCCCCAGGCCCTTGGCTGTGCCTTTGGACCATATTGGCAAAGTCCCCTCTTAATAGGACCAGAGACAGCTGAGGTCTCCCTGATCCACCTTGGCCAGCCTGTTCTGTTCCTCTTACCACTTGGGGCTCGGTTTCCCCATCTGGCCCTAAAACCAACACAAAGTAAACATGTCACCACCTGAAATCAGTCTCCCTCTCTCCCTCTCCCCCTCTTGCCTGCCCCTCTCTCATGCATACGCTCTCTCTCTCTCTCTCTCTCTCTCTCTCTCTCTCTCTCTCTCTCTCTCTCTCTCTCTCTCTCTCTCTCTCTCTCTCTGTGTGTGTGTCCCAAAAAACAGTTCAAGCTAGTAAGGGACTGCTCTGGCTTCGGACTCAGGGACAGGGGCTGGGGGAGGACAGGACTGATAGGGGTTGGGACACAGCACAGACACAAGCTAGGTGGTCACAGCAGATATCCTGGCAAGATTCCTACAACCCACCCAATTGCAGTGAGCCGGGTCACAGGTGTTGAGACAACCCTCCCAGCCCAGGTCCTACTAATAACCTTCCTCCCATCCTACCCTGGGGGCTGCCAGGAGTAGTCACAGGGGCTACTAGAGCTCCTGGCTTGGAGATAAGAAAGCCCTCAAAAGTGTTTTAAGCTGGGACTAAGGGCTGAGGAAAGGAGGAGTGGGTGGCTCTGGGGAGAAGTCCTTGAGGGGTCTCTGGACCCTCCCCTGCCCTTCAACAGGTTCTCTTTGCTCTGGGTCACAGTGACCTTGGCTTCGTTCCAGAAGCAATACCTGGGGACTGTCCAGCTCACTCTGACCACCTAGCAACCAAGCAAAGCCATCCGACCACAAGTCCACCTCATCTTTGGGGATGACTTCTTGGGACAGGCCTCACCCCACCTTGTCAACTTCAAGAGGCAACCAGAAGAGCATGCTGGCGGCACAGGGATGGAATGTGGGGAGGGCACCCCTCCCCCCCCCCAGAATCTAAATCTGGAATTGGCTTGAGGTCCCCCATTCCTTTGCCTCAAAACCACTTGAAGAAAAGAATTTTGAGTATATACTTTGCATATACCTAAAGCCTTTAACTGTTTTAAGGATTCCCCTCTCTCCCTCATGAAAGAAGGCAGTTAGAACTCCCTCTTTCAAAGAACACTATACCCTAGTGTGTGCACTCAAGGGAACATCTGGAGAGTTCTCTCACACCCTGCCTGAAGAACTGTCCAATGCGCCTGAACCTTAGATTACAAAGGTTTATTAAAAAAAAAAATGGTTTGGTTGTTTTGGCTGTCATTGTATTTGGCAAACACTCTCAGTAACCAGAGATTGCCTGTGCTATCTGTCCTCCCCCATACAGGTGCCCTTTTCAGGTCATAGGAAGTCAGCCCTTGCTCACAGGGAAGACCAAGAGTTGGGGGGGGGGTGCTCCTTTCTTGGTGCAGTTATCTGAGCTCTAAAACCCTAACTTCGTAGCCTGACTCCACAGAAGCCTTCTCAGGAGCTGGATCAGCAGCCTAGCCATAGCCCCTCGCTGAGATGGGAAGGCAAAGGGTCTCCCTCTCTCCTCCCCACTCCCGGAGGCCCAGTTGTCTCTCCTGCTGGCCACATCACACACTGCCCTGAAGTCCGCCCTGGGACTCTGGAGAGGCCACACTGGTTGGTCCCTCTGTCTACCCGAGTTCGGAGCTATCCAGGAGGTCAGTGGGTCCAGGTTGAGGCAGTCAGAGGGTCACTGCCTGAAGCCCCTTCTCCTCCTTCGGAAGAGGATGTGCTTGAAAGAGCGTCTGAAGTCCTGATTGAAGACAGTGTAGATGACCGGGTTGAGCGAACTGTTGCAGTAGCCGATCCAGAAGAAAAACTTAAAGAGCGGTTCTGGCAGCTGGCAGGCCTCGCGGCAGATGCCATATAGGCTGTAGCTGAAGAAGAAAGGGAACCAGCACAGTACGAACACGCCCATGACCACCGCCAACACGAAGGTAAAGCGCTTCTCGCGCGCCTGGGCCACCTTGCGGCGGCACACGCTGCTGCGCGCCCGGCGCCGACGCGACAGGAAGAACTCGACGGAGCGCGAGCTGGCCCGCGACAGGCGCCCTCCGGGGCCTGGAGACCGAGACGCAGTCCGAGCACCCTGCTCGGCCGCCAGTCCCGGTCCCGGTCCGTCCGCACTGCCCGTGTCCCCCTCGGCAGCCTCTCGCCGCCGTCCTCCTCTGCGCAGCGCGCCCCGGCGCCTCCGCCTCTCCGCCGCACTGCTCTCATCCGGCTCCACTTCAGTGCGCGGGGGCGCGCAATGCCCATTCTCCCCCGCCGCCTTGCCCAGCCCATTCTCTGTGGTCGGGGACGCGCCGTCGGGGCCGGCGGGGCCGCGTTTCTCGCTGAGCGTACGCGTGCGCAGCTTGGCCACACGGTAGATGCGCGCATAGACCAGGCCCATGATGAGGCAGGGCGCGAAGAAGGAGCCTATGCAGGAGGACAAGATGTACCAGGTCTCATCGTTGAGGCCGCACTGCGGGTAGGCGGCGCCGTCGGGCCGGCGGTAGAACGAGACGAGAGGCGGGAAGGAGATGACAGCGGAGATGAGCCACACGGCCACGATGGTGGCCTTGACACGGCGCGGCGTGCGCTTCAGGTTGTACTCTACCGCTTGCGTCACCGACCAGTAGCGGTCCAGACTAATGGCACACAAGTGCACGATGGACGAGGTGCAGAAGAGCACGTCCAGTGCCAGGTACACACCACACCACACTTGCCCGAAGTACCAGTAGGCCATGAGCTCATTGGCCAGCGAAAAGGGCATGACCAGTGTGGCCACTAGGATGTCAGCTGAGGCCAGAGATACCAGGAAGAGGTTCTGCGGGGCGCGCAGCGCTCGGCTGGTCAACACAGCGATCACCACGAGCACGTTGCCCACCACGGTGAAAACGATGAGGAAACCCACCACGGCTGCCAGCCCCGCCACAGCACCTGCGGAGTACTGGCCCGGCGGTGGCCCCCAGTCGGTCCCCGAGGCGTTGGCACCCCCGCCGCTACCCCATTCGCCCGCGTCGCTCCCGTTGGGGCCCTCAGCCGCCGCCGCCGCCAGCGCCGCGGCCAGCGCTGGGGACGCCATGGTCCTCCCGAGAGCTACGCGGTCCTGCCAGGAGCCCGGGAGCAGCCTCGGCAGCTCGGGCGCCCCGCAGTCAGGGTCGGCGTCCTCATCGCCGCCTGCTCCTCCGGCGCGCCGGCTGGGGGCCACGAAGCCCCGCAGCCGGCCCTCGGCCGTGGTGGCCCGGCGGGCGGGCGGCGCTCCGGAGAGCGTGGCTGCCGGGCTCCCCGCAGCTGCCGCGCGCGTAAGTGCAGAGCTGGAGGTGCCCAGAGAGCGCAGCGACGCGGCGGTGGGGGGGAAGGAGGGTAGGTCCCGGGTCCTCGCGCGGCCCCGCCCTCGGCCTGGGTTCAGTGGGAGCGTCCCGGCCGCCAGCCCACGGAGATGCGGTGTCCAAGCTGGTGCACGCAAGCGGCTCCACGGTCCGGGTGCCCGATTGGGCTGCAGGCTGCAGGCGGCGGCCCGGACGCTTTGCTTCCCAACGGGCTGGCTGGGGCTAAGCGAGCCCGGGCGCAGGTTGCCGTTCTTCCTGGTCCCTGCAACTTTACTTTGCGGGGTTGGGCGCCGACACCCGCGGTCCTTCTGCAGCTCCCGAGTGCGGGCGCCCCCCGAGGTCCGTGTTTGGCCGTGCGGGCGCCAGCTCGCCCTCCCCGCTTGCCGGTGCAGCGTCTCCGCCGCCGCGGAGCGCTCGGCGCAAGTGCCGCCGCCGGGGCTCGGCTTCCAACTTGAGTCCAGTAGCGCAGCGGGGAGGGCCCAGCGGGGCGGGGCGGGGCGCCCCGCAGGCCCGAGCCGCGGGCCCGGGGGGAGCGGGCCGGGAGCCGGAGCCCGCGGCCGCCTAGGCGAACCTGCCGGCGGCGCCGGGGAGGAGCCCTAGGCGGCGGCGCAGGGCGCGCACTCGGCGAGGGCGCCCCCTCCAGGGCCGACTGCAGCCTGCGGGGCCGGACTGAGCGCGGGCTGGCCTGAGCAGTGAGTTCTAGAAGCCTGCTCTTTCTAAGACCTTAGTCTCCACCTCACTCGGTTACGGAGCGCGCGCGGGCGCGCACACCGGCTCGCAAGGGGCTGGCTCGGGGTCCGCGGCCTGATTGGAGGGTGAGCCTGTAGCAGCAAGGAAGAGAAGGCGACACTGCTTGTGCCTTGTGCTCATCGTTCCTTTGGAGCTTAGGGTCCCTGCTCCCTTGCAGAGCCACCTCCTCAGTCGGCCTCAGTTCCCTCCTCTGCGTACCTCTCAGAGCTGCGGGATTGTGAATCATAACCACGGTGTCAGTGGAGGCCCAGATCAAGCTCCCAAGCTCTATACCTATGTTGGCAATTATTGAAGTTTTAATTTTAATGCTGTGTGATCCTGCTTTTCACAGCTGGAGGAGATGCTCCAGACCTGTGCTTCTGACAAACTCAAAACTAACCAGCCCCATGCAGGGTGATTTTGTGGGGCTGGGTTAAGAGAGAGCAAGCAAATGTTGGGGAGACCTCATATGTCATTTTCACAGAGGTTCTGTCACCCGTGGCCTGAGTGGAGTGCCAGGCACTGGTCTCTGCCTCCAGGCAGTCCCAGGTCTACAGGGAGGATGGGAGGAGGAGGATAAGGGAATAAACTGAACTTCCCGGACTAGCATTCCTGTGCTAGGCCTGAAGGAGTACCATTCTCTCCATCAAGGCAGGCCAGGACCTCACTACACAGGTCAGATAGGCTGGAAAGGGAGGGGAGCTGCCAACCCACAGGCAGAGGGCCTCTGATGCCCAGAAAGTCATCCCGAGAACCTTGGAGCCATGACCTGTGACGTCTGGATTTGTCCCTGCTCTGGTGGCTGCTTCCCCCTGCATTCCTTGAGGATAGCGAGGACTGCAGCTCTCGAGGACCCACAGGACCTACTACTATCAGGGCAGGGCTGTCCAACTAGGATCAGGCAGACCACAAACATTTCAGACCATGGGCCTGTCTTGAGTACTGTCCTCATGCAGGACACAGTTCCTAACGTCCATCCTGGGCACTTTCTAACTCAGGGGTAGCACTGAGCATGTGGCCTATGAGGAAGTACCACCGTGGTTTGTAAAAAGTCCTTCTTATCCCGAGACCCTAACAGGGGCCACTGATCAGAACGACTTCAGCTGGTTTGTGTAGAAGCCCCCATATGAGTCCATCATTAGGCCACTGGAGTGAGGGGAGTGTTTGTGTCTGGCTATTCACTCCGCACTGAGGCCCTGGAGCTCTCCCCCTCCTCCAGGCCTAGAGAGGAGGTGGCAGCATGTGTCCTTTGGAGTACATGGAGGGGCTCTTAGGAAAAGTCTTTGCTGGCCACGCTCCCTAGGGACTGAGGCAGCCCCTAGTTTGTGGGTGCTCCCTAGGACAGAGTGCTCCTTGGGAATGTGGGTGCTCCTTCAGATGGAATGCTTCCTTGGTGAGAATGCTCGTGGAAGTTCTGGAGCTTCTCTGGAGATGTGGGGAGCCCGAGAAAGAAGGGCAAGTGAGCACTGGCCAGATACAAGTGTTGGAGAGATGGCTTCTCCCCTTTGCAGGCAGCCCTGTGGACCTGCCCGGGCCAGAGAGGTGCTGTCCTATGAGAAGCAGAAGGGACAACAGGTAGTCTAGCCCAAGTCCTGACTGCACACAGCCTCAGGTTTCCAAGTGATGCCTGCTTAGGCAAAGGGATCTGCCCCGGGAACCCTGTGCCAGGGAAGCCTGCAAGGGCATCTGGAGGGCTTGCCAGTGAGTGACCTAGGCTCCTGGGCATGATGGCTACATGATGTAGGGGTGCTGGCCACACCTCCTGGCATAACTAAGAAGAAGCCACTCTGGGGTCAGCAGGCAGAAGTGAGAGTTGAGGAGTCTGCTCATTTGGTGCAAGTGTTGAGGTCCCCTAGGGTGGCAGGAACTTCTAAAGAGGCTGGACTAGCCTCTTTGCTCAGAGATAGCCAATTAACCCCGACAGTCTTGTTTCTGGTTGTTCTGCGGAAGGCAAGCAATGTGTGTCCCCAAAGACTGTGTGATCAAGAGTAGGACCACACTGGGTGTGTTTGTACTTACTATGTGAGGGCATGCTGGGGAGGTCCTGGTGCATTTCAGAAGGAACGCCATGTGAAGTGAAGCATCCTGGGAATTCAGAGGCATACTGATGAATGATGCCTAGAAGTGTGGGGTTGGTCCAGCCAGGGCTGCATAGCACCTGGATGTTGGGTCCTAGGCCGTCCATTCCATGATAGGCCTCGGTCACAGGATCTGACTGCATGTCTCTGCATGAACCCCAGGAGCAGTATACATGCTGCAAAGCAGCCCTTGATAGAAGCTGGGCTCCTTGAATCACTCTGGTGCACTCACAGGTATGCATGAACACATATGCACCTCACTCCCCCACAGGCTCATGCACATGAATATGCTTATTCAAGTGTGCACACATGTACCCATTGTCTGAAGACACTCATGAAGATGCGCTTACATTCACATGTGTATATACATGTGCACCTGTTCATACCTACATTATGAACCATTTATGCACCACTTGCATGTGCATGCCATGTATGTACGTACATTCATAGCTTCATACACTTTACAGTGTAGTGTGTATTTACCCAGACACATGTGTATATGCATCTGCACCTGTAAGATGCCAGTCAAAGGCATGCATATATACATATATGTGCATGTACACCCACATGAATTTGCACATAGTCACACATAATGCAAACATATATTCACATATAAGCCTGCATGTCCATGTGCATATGTTGTTTGTGCAACCACTCACAACTTGATTCAGAAGAGAGCACAGCCATCAGATGTGACTTTAAGCTCCTGATCGTGTCCATCTTTGCTTCTTGACAGCTGAGTGCCCCCTCCTCATTCTCATGCCTCAGTTTTCCTGTCTGTGAAATGAACACATTGCACCACCGTCTCTAATATCTGTGCTGGCTCTGTGATTCTCCCTCTCCCTGAGGGAGTGCTGCCTCTTCCCTGTCCTTCTTTGACTTTGGCTGGTGCCTGTAGGTGCTGAGGAGAACCAGGCTCAGGGGATCCCCCATTTCACTTAGTTCCATCTGGTGACAGGGTCAGGAAAACAGAGCTGGGTTTCTTATTTCCAGTCTAAGAGAATGTCTTTTTCTTTGGAGTGGAGCTGAGGATCTTTCCCTATGTTTATATGCGATCTCATTTTAAAAGATGAGCCAGGGAAAACCAAAGCTTGCTTCCCTCTCTGCCCCTCCCTGAAGAATTCCAAAGACTGATCTGTCTTGTTACAGTGTGGCAAGGATCCGGCAGCCTGGCTGGCTCTTGGCGCCCCAGCCTGCAGACTGAATCCATTGCATATTGATCATTGATTTGGCAACGCAGCATTCCAACAGAGCTGGCGAAGCCCTCTTGAGGGAGAAGTGCTCCCGAGACTGGCTGGGACTGGCATGGGGTGTAATAGAAAACAGAGGGTCAGCGTCTCTTACCAGGAACCCACTGTGTGCCTTGGCACTGCTCAGCTGGGGGTCGAGTGCCTGTCTGCCGCTGCGTCCATAGCAGCTTGCAGCCTCCATGCCTCCAGTCTGCCATTCTGCCAGCCTGTACCCACAGAAACCTATGTCAGCGTTGAAAGTCCCAGATGTTCCCACTGATGCTCCACTTGACTGAGCCTAGGCTGAGTCCCCACGCTGTTAAGTCTCTCATTGGGTCTGCAGATATAACCTGGCATTGTCTGTACGCAGCCCAGCAGGAACACGGAGGACCAGACTAAAGGTTCTTGTTCCCATATCCTGCCCCTCCAGCTTTTGCCTTTAGAGACTGCTGGTGTGGGCCCTGGGCCCTGGGTTTAGGACATAACCTCAGGAAACCTCCTTTCTTTCATTGGCTGCTTTTCGGGCTGCCCACAAGGTCTGTTAACTCTCAGGCCAAGGCCTGCTCACGGCAGGAGCTGCAGGTAGGAGGCTGTGGGGTCCTAGCCAGCCAGTGAGTGCTCCTTGATGACAAGTGAAAATGTAGATGAAGGCCCACTGCTGCCCTTCTTGTCTGGCCATGCATGTATGAGCATGTGATGCCGAGATGTAGCAGCTGTCCCGTGACCAAGAGGAGATGGGGACAAGGATGCAAGTCACAGAAGAAGGAGTATATTCCCCAATGCTTCAGTTTTGGAGCCACCATGAACCACGCTGGAGCAACCCTTGGGCAAGGCTTCATGCTGTTGAGGCACAAACTAAATATGCTCTTCCGCTGTGCGCCCAAAATTGCCCATGGTCAAGTCCCTAGGACTGTGAATATGTGACACGACACAAGTGCCTAAAGGTACTTCATCAGTCTGTGTGAGTCAAGGGTGTCATACCACAGTGTCCTGGAGTATGCCAGTGGGCCTACTGTGAGCACAGGTGTCTGCCAATGAAGGAGAGAGCCAGGCAAGTCATGGGAGATTGGATGATGGAACACGCCAGGACGTATAGAGAAGGAAGGGTCAAAAGGCATGGACCATAGCAGCTACTGGAAATGGGAGCGACTGGGAAACATTATCTAGCTACAGCCTCTAAGAGGAGAACTGTATGCAG
Organism: Apodemus sylvaticus; assembly: GCF_947179515.1. NCBI lineage: Eukaryota > Metazoa > Chordata > Mammalia > Rodentia > Muridae > Apodemus > Apodemus sylvaticus. The sequence continues at coordinate 75,779,565 of NC_067482.1, forward strand.
ACACAGTTCAGGTCTCTGACATCTAAAACTGTAGGGAAACCATTTGTATGTATGTGTATATGTGTACGCATGTGTGTGTATACATATACACGTGCATGTGTGCACATATTGTGCATGTTTATTTGTATGTGGATACATTATGTTCAGGTGTGAATGCATCAATACGCACATGTGCATGTACATATCTATATGTGCATGCGTGTGCTCATGTATGTGTGTGCGTGTGTGGTTAGAATCGGTTATGTGGGATACTTTGTGCAGCAGCAACAGAAAATGAAGAGACACAGTAGGACAGAGATTCATCCACTGTCCATCCGGGACACAGAGATTGTAGTTCCTGTGGTGGTACCTTGACTGCTGGGTCATCTGCCCTCATGACCCTCAGGTTTCTACCTGTAAATTGAGCTTTTTCTTTGTATCATCTAGCCTGTTTAAGAGCTTGACTTTGGTAAACTATTTAAGAATTAATAGAAAGCGCCAATATTTACAATTCCTTACACTTGGGAAGCTCTTAATAAAGCATAGTCACCATCGCTACCACTACCGCTGCTACCCCCACATCATTGCCAGCACTACCATCATCTACCATCATCACTGTTGTCCTGCATCCAGTCCTGGATGATGGGTTTCTTTGCAGTGTTTCCAGGGCCCCTTGGCATCTAGCTGTATGCAGGTGGTGGAGAGCTCAACACGCTGGGACCTGTGCCCACTTGGGAGTCTCAGGATAGCTCTGCTGATTGTCAACACTGAGCACAGTTCTTGGGCTTAAAGTCACAGATCAACTTTACACATGGCCACAGGACCCAAGAGGTAGCTCAGATGGCTTGGGACTAGAGGGGCTTTCTGTAGAGGGGGCCTCAGTTCTGGCCTCCTTAGCTGAACACGATCTTGGCAGCACTCCCACACATTCTGTATGCTGTCCCTCACCATAGCCAGGCTTGCCAGAGGCTTGGCTCTACAGGATGCATCCATAAGGTGAGGCCCCTTGATCCCTCCTCCCTCCTGTCAGGGCTGTCTCCTTGAGACTGCACAGACACCTGACAGCCTAGGGGAACCTCTAGTTCTCACTTATCTTTGTGCTACCCAAGAGTTAAATGCTGTTCATGCCCCCCCCCCCGCCCCTTGCACTTTGCAGATATAAGGATGGTTAGTTTTAACGAATACAACTTAGAATCACCTGGAAAGAATGTTTTAGTAAGGAGTTATCTAGATCTGTTTGGTTCATGGACACATCTTTAGGGGATTATCTTGATTGTTAATCCAATGTAGGAAGACACAGCCCACTGTGGGTGGCACCATTCCCTAGGCAGTAAGTCTTAAACACTATAAGAGAGGAGAAAGCTAGCTCAGAACAGGCAAACAAGGATGCACTTATTTTCTTCCTGCTGAGGGGTGATGTGACCAGCAGCTTGAGCCCTGACCTTCCCACAATGATGGACTGTTATTTACTAAGCTAGTAAGGTGTTCCCCTTCTATGTTGCTTTTTGCCAGGGTGTTTTCTCACAGCAACAGAAATGAAAGCAGGACACGGTATTTGAAGGCAAATGTCCTTCCTGGTTACAGAGAAGCACTCAGCTGGTAGGGGGCTCAGGCTGCTGGCCCCCAAATGAGCACTGGTAGAAACCTCCATAGTGCCTTCCCATTTCCACGAGAACACTGTGGGACCCTCACTTGGTGCCAAGGGCGTCTCTCTTCAGAATGGCTTCGCCACTTCTCCCATTGTTGGGGCTGCTGCTTTCCTGGGCTCCCTTTGACCTGGATGCCTCATTGCTACAGTGCCCTTTACTGGGCACTAATGGAGCAAGGAAATGTTAGAATCCTGCACTGAGAGTGAGGGTTTATTTACAGCAAAGACACTCAAGACTCAGAGAGCACTGAGCCCAATCACCCATGCCTCTTCCCATTTGCTGTCACCAAGTATCTGCAGAGTTCTAGAGGGCTGTAGAGAGGCACAGATTCCCAGTCCTAATGGTGTCACAGGTGACTGAAGACAAGGAGGTCACCTGTTCTTACACTTGTTTGGCACATGAGCTGGACACAAGGGTGTTGAGTGCTGTGTGTCCAACAGTGTGGGATCTGTAGTTCTCAACCCACCCTCATCATGCTGAACTCGGACGCTTTGCATCTGGGCTGCCCCTTTGGGAAGCCTGGCCCAGCAGCCATGTTCGTTAGGCTGAAGCGATTTCATGCCACAGTTTAGGAGACTAACTGTGTCTGTGGCAGACAAGAGCTGCAGAACTCTTGCGCTCTCCTCTGAGCGCAGAGAGGCTCTTGTTTGGTTTGGCTGTGGACTTTTAAAAGTGGAAAATGCCAGAGTTCTTAACATGTTCAGAAAAACAACCTGAGAAGACTCATGTTCTCCCAACCTTGGAAACTGCCTCTGGCTGATTTATTGGTCTGTGGAGCGTCTAGCCACAGCCCCCACCTGGCCTGGCCATCCACAGGGGAACACATTGCTGGCCTGTCCATCTCACATAGACCACCAGCGGACTCTGGCCCTAAACACTAGCTCAGCAAAATTGGCTTTGTTTCCTTTTTTCCTTCCTTCCTTCCTTGTTCCTTCCTTCTTTCCTTCCTTCCTTCCTTTATTCCTTCCTTCCTTCCTTGTTCCTTCTCTCCTTTCTTCCTTCCTTTCTTTTTTGAGACAGGGTTTCTCTGTGTAGCCCTGGCTGTCCTGGAATTCACTATGTAGATCAGTCTGTTCTCAAACTCACAGAGATCTGCCTACCTCTGCCTCCTAAGTGCTGGTATTAAAGGCATGTACCACCACCACCTGGCAAACTGGCTGCTTTTCTCAGGTTTTCCCTTCCCAAAAACCTGAGGAAAAAAACACAGTCCAGTTGTGTTCCAACTTCTCCTGGAGATCTGTTCTGGGCAGGAATGGGCTTCTGTGGAGAACATTAGATGTAGCTGATTTACTTGAACAAGGGCACCAAACTCTTCAGCAGGAGAGAAGCTTCTGTTTCTTCTGTGCACTAAAGTCTGCACAGGGCTGGCACAAGGACCCTCACCCTGCATAACGGCAGCCTCATGTGGAGGCCTCAGGGGCCCACCCTAGCTCTGGTGATGGCCTTGTGTCAAAGCTCCCGGAAGGGAGAGAGATGAGAAGCTACAGTCCCCCGTCCTCAGAGCAGCTTTACCCATTGCTTGGGTGCTAGCATCTGATTGGTCAGAACTTGGTCATGTGACCACACCTACTAGAAGGAAAACTGAGACATATGATCTTTTCATGGCAGCTATATTCCAAAATGAATATTCTGTCACTTTAAGGCAAAGCATGTTAGTGCCCTTGGCACGTGGGGCTGTCTGGCCTATAGGGTATTAATCTTTGACTAAAGCATGGGTGTCCTGTCCTGTAAGAAGAGGATAGCTTCCTCTGAGCAAATCTTGCCACTTCAGCTGGGAGAGAGTGAGGGAGGGAAGGAGAGAGAGAGAGAAAGAGAGAGAGAGAGAGAGAGAGAGAGAGAGAGAGAGAGAGAGAGATCCTTACATCCTTGAATGTGTTTTGGAAAATAGGGTCTTTGCAGATGTGATCATGTTAAAGGAGGTCAGGTTGGATCAGGGTGACCTTCATTCCATTTGGCTAGTATCCTTACTAGGTAAGAAGGGGCAGAGGGGGAATACCACATGGAAAAGGGGGTGCGGAATGACTGACCCCAGCGAATGAATGCCCAGTCACTGAAATCTGGGAGAGGCTGAAGGGGTTCTGAGGCCCTATCAGGGAGTGTGACCATGCCTGCATCTTAACTCTAGACTTCCTGCTCCCAGGACTGCACGAGTCTCTGTGCTCCAGTGTAGGTGAGCACCGCCCTGCCATCTCTGGTGGATGCAGCTGTCCCCTTGATGAACAGAGCCAGTGTAGCAGGAGTGCTGCACTGTGTGGCAGTCATGGAGGACCCAGACATAGCACGCACACAGAGCATTCCCCACAAAGCCTGCAGAAATGTAGAGGTGACAGCAAGCACCTGCAGAGTCCCGAGTTTCTGCTTAGGGAGGGGCTAGAGCTGAGGTGAAGCTGAGGGAGTGGGGTCAGTGTTGGGTGGGGCAGAAGGTGTCACCAGGCTGGACCCAGGCTGATCAATGGATGCTTCCCTTGTATCCACCTATGTTCTCTTCCACGCAAGTCTAGAACCTCAGATCTTACCTGACTAGAGAGTCTGTGACCTTTGCCGTATCCTGAAACTCCATTTATTCGGCTGACAAATGAGTAGGCTGGTTCTAAGGTCCCCTAAGGCCCTCTGGGCTTGGGAAGCGCTAACCAGCAAGTCTTGAGATGAGCCTGAATTATGAGGTATTGTCATGCAGAAACACAGGCACACAAAGATACCTCTGGGAGGGAACAAAGGCTTAAACAGATATGTCAGGTGCTGGGATTATACTTAGAGAAACTATTTAAAAACCAAAGCCCCTCTCACCACCATGCCCTGGGAGCAGTGTTTGACTTGAATAAAGAATTTGTATCTACAGGACATGTTATAGTTCAATTTCTAGGAAAGAATGTAATTAGATGTCTCATTCGAGATATTGTTTCAATTACAGAAGAAAAAAAATGCATACCTCCCACAGTGCCTCATTCTTGTTACCCAGCAGGCTTTGTGTCAGGCCAGCCCATACTCACAAGGAAGTCTGTGTGGCCATGGAGCCTGGTCAGCCCTGCCCTCCTGGGAAGGGATTAGTGCTAGGGACCCACCCATTGACATGGAGTGAACCTCTCAATTTCAGTGCTGGATAGTCCTGGCAGTCTTGTGTGAGTACAAGGAGAGTTGGTGTTCAGAAAGGGGCAACATTTTTAGGGTTCCACCCTGGAGACAGAAGGACCCCTCTGTGTTCTTAGGAGACCTAGGTGTCATCCCACTCTGGCCTGCAGGAGAGGTCTGGTCACAGATGTTGTGCTGAGTTCGGTGCAGACCTCTCTCAGAGGGCTTTATACCCTGATATCCTGTCAGGTGGGCATCCACGAGGTACCCAGCACTCCCCTGCATCAGGCCTTCATGCACGTGGTGCCCCAGCCTTCATGGTCTTGCTCTGTGCCCTAATAGATGCCTAACTGTATTACTACTCTGCCCTCCTTCCCCGTGACTCAAACTTCCACACCTCTGAGCCCACCACCCTGCCCACCACCATTTCCACAGTCTACTTCCTCCCACTTTCCTTCTAGAAATCCCTCTTATACCTCCTGGTGGGTCTGGCTACCTCCTTGCTCCTCAGGATGCCTGAGAGTTGGCAAGGCCCTGCTGTGGGGGACAGAGCATTAGCCTCTGATGTCTCTGTATACGTGGCAATGGCAAAGCCCGCTCCCGGTCACAGTCTAGCTCATCCTGGCTGTGGGAATAGAGCTATGGTCTTTGTTCCAACTGCAGCCATTGAAATGGCTGTCCTGGTCATCTGCACCCACACTCATGGCCACGACGGCCACAGTAGTTTCAGTTGTAGCTTCAATTGAGTAGTAGATGCTGTTAGACTGTCCCAGCTATGAAATTTCTATGAACGACTGGCCTGTGCACAGACAATGGCAGTGACACTCCAAGTACCTTGGGGTACACATGGGAACAGGCTCTCCAGGAGTCTCCAGGGAGATCACTGTATCTACACACCTCAGTGTGGCCTTCCTATCCGCGCAGCCCAGCCATGACTAACTGTCCCATGCAGTCAGCCGCCCACAGGGTCTACCCAGCCATGTTGAGCTCTGGGTCAAGCACAGGCTATATCCAGTCCTGAAAGAGGCACAGACATATCAGATGTCCAGGGATGCCTCTGGTATGTCACTGTCAAGTGGCACCCCTAGGCCATGTGGTCACATGACAGAGTCTGTGGGCAGCCTGACACCCCTCTCCCCTTGTCCTCCCTCACCTCTGACCATGAGGAACCCATGGGAGATGGCAGGCACAGTCATGTCTCCACTCCCTGGATAAGATGGTAGGCCTCTCTCTCAGTTAGGTCCAATGGTGGGGGCTGCTGAGAGCCACTGGCCCAGAGACTTCCTGACTTCCTGCTGTGATGGCTCCCTGCAGCTGCCCCTGAGTATCACAGCCCCTTGGCACTTGTTGGGGTTAGCAGAGGCTGGGCAGAGGCAGAAAGCATCTAGACTGAGAGCAGGGACCCATCAAGGAGAAAGGTAACATAAAGGGGCCATGGCACTTTAAGTCGTGCAGGCAGGTAATGCATATAGAGGGCATGTGACTCTGGAGGGCACTGTGCATGGAAGGCAGGCAGGGCAGACATGCCTAAAACAATGCAGGCAGCAGGTCCAGAAGATGAGTGGCCTTGGGCATGGGTTTCTTACAGCAACGTGATAGGGAAAGAGCTGCTAACTGTCCACTCAGCATCCATCCCAGGATTCAGGTGCTCTGCCTCTGATGCTTCCCATTGGCCCTAGCGCTGCTCCAGCTTTGGAGAGCCTGCGCCCTTGTCTCGTTAAGCCATTAGAAGGGGTATCCATGGAAACCACATACTCGGGCACTCCACACAGATGAATATTTATTCAATTAACAAGCCCGGGGTGCCAAGAGGCCTTGGCTCCTGCATGCCTGACATGGGGGTTTTCAGGGAGGGAGGTTGTGTTGTTGCTTGTAAGGCCCACCCTAGCCTAGATCTTCATCTCCATGGTCTGGTGAGTATCCAAGCCATCTCTGAGATAGGCCCCACTATTTTTTGGAGTGGCAGAGCTGGCAGTTGGGTACAGCCAGAGTGGAAAATGAATCTAGAGGGTCTACTGTGTGCTGGGGCAGTTCCTTCTGTGTGGTCCAGCAGGCTTTTTGAGACATCTCTCTAAGGCTTCCTCAGACCTGATCCAGAATTGGTATGGAGTAGGTTTTCAAGTAGTGCTAGATCTATTTGGAAAGAGCAAGGAAGGCTTGGTTTTCTTGGGTAACCCTTTCCAACTACACAGGTTCAGAGCCTCATGGGCCACCCTCCTTATCTGTTATCTGATTCTAGGAGCTGCATGTGCTCACATGTGCTCTGGTGTGTGTTGTTATATATGGTGCTCCCTTCCAAGGGTTTCTTATCGGTATCTTGGAGAAACTGGGGTCATAGACCTCACCAACAGTAACTGGAACACTCCTGAGAAACCATGAAACAGCCAAGCAGGTGGAGGTCTGAGCTCTGCAGCTGGGTGACTGCCACTCCCTTGGAACCAGGTAGATCTACCAATTGGGATACATTTCAGTATGTATGCTTGCATGTGGATACATGTGTATGTCTGTGCATGCATTTATGTGCTGGTGTATGCATGTGCATGTATGCCTGTGTACGTATGTGTGGGAGTGCATGTATTTGTATGCATGCACATGTATGGATATATGATCATGTGTACATGTATGTGTGATGTGTATGCGTGTGGAAGACTGACTACAGCAAGGTAGTAACTGGGCTGTGGAACCCTGAGTAGGCCTTCTATGCAATGTCCCATACCAGGTCAGCATGCTTTTCCTGATGATCAAGCAATGGCCGCCTTTCCACTGTATCCCATTTCTAGGGATAAAAGTCTCTCCACATAGGACCCTAGCACTGGTCACAGTTTTAGAAAAACATGGTCATTTTGACTCCTATGGTATTGTACCTGAAGGATTTTTAAGAGCAAAGCCTTGAGTAGGAAGCAATCTTTGAGAAGGAACATAGTCTCTCCATTGTGAAGGCAGACTTGGGGTGCTCTGCGATAGGATCTGGGGTCCCGTGGGCCTCTGGCTTTGCTTCAGTTTCCTCACTTGCTAGTGGATGTGATGCTATCCATGGGCAAATCCTTTGTTTAGGTGTAAAAATATCACGGAGTAGATGTGGCACAGAGGCAGGGGATGCAGGGTCGCCATTGATTAACAGGCAGAGCCCCTTGGGAGACTTTCCAGTCCGTCTCGAGCTGGCTGGGGTCCTGCGAATGGTTGCTTTGAACTCGCCCCCAGCTTCGCCCCCCACTGGAAAGGCAGTCGCACCTGCCTTACCTCCAGACTCAGGCAGCTCTTCCTCGGTTGCCGTGGTGTGATTAGTTGGGACAAAAGGCTCCTTGCGGAGGTGGCACACCTTACTTTCTGTGTACTGTCAGGATGAAACTGTGGAGCAGCATGGGTCTTCTCCCTTTCCCGAGGGGCCAAGAGAGTGCTGAGCTCTGCTGGGTGGTTCAGAGCCTCCCCTGAGACCACAGATGCTCTCTGGAGACAAATCAGGTCAGCGAGCAGGATGGGATGACCGAGGAAGCGAGAGATGAGGGAGGCCGCGTGCCTCTCGGTCTGTGTTGGTTTCATTTCGGTTGCTGTGATAAAACAGGGGGAAAGAATTCATTTTGGTTCACAATCAAAGGCATATGGTCTGCCATGGCAGGAGAGTGTGTCAGCAGGGGCACAAGCAGGCCCAACACATCATCTGTCAGAGGCAGAGAGAACGGGAGGTGCAGTGAGGCCGTCAAACCTCAAGGTCTGCCCCCAGTGACATACTTCTTCTATTAAGGCTCTGGCTCCTGAAGGTTCCCTAACCTTTCCAAATGGCACTTCTGCCTGGGACCATGTGAACTATAGAGAACACTTTGCATCCAAGCCACAGCACCATCTTTTCACTCAACCCCAAGCAGGAGCTGGCAGGTGCCCAGTCTTTCCTGCCAGGAGCTGGAGCCCCTGTGGTACAGCCTCTGCACCCAGCAATGGTGAGGGAGGAGTTCAGTTCAGCTCTTACCATGGTAACCGATTCCCCTATTTTCTTATCTGTAACACAAAATAAAAACTCTGATCACTAGGAGTGAGCATTCCCTCTTTGGGGTGTCTCCAGGCCTCTGTGCCCCAGCCTCCCCTAGACCAGACCAAGACCATGGAAAAGTTGAAAAGCTGTATTAACGGACTCAGTAAGTACTGAGCTCAACAGCTCAGAGGCATAAAGCTGACAGCTGGTGTGACCTTGTCACACACCTGGGTACTTACCCATAGAGGGCAGTGCTGTGGCCACGAGAGGAGTTCATGACACCAGGACGTGACTGGAGACTTAGGGGTAAGCAGGCTTGCTGACTCTCCTCTCTCCTGCCTCAAGTAAAGTTGGCTTCCAAATAGGTGCAATGAACAGGGGAACCAAATAGAAGCAACAATCAGAACAGACGGGAACCAGTCAAGGGTTCTTAGCCCACCTCTCCTGCTCTCCAGAAACCCAAGGTGAGCCTGGTTGCAGATCCAGTCATGAAAACAGACCCAGAGATCATCTCCAAGAGTCAGACCTTTGATTTGAGATAGATGTGACCTGTCTTCTGAGAAAGCCAGTATCCCGGATCAAACTGCATCCGGTCCCCAAAGGAAAGACCCACACCCAAGAGGCTATCCTAGTTAGGATTTCTGTTGCCGTGATAAAACACTGCGACCAAAGAAAGCAACTTGGGGAGCGAAACGTTTATTTCAGCTTGCAAGTCTCAGTCACTGTCTGTCACTGAGGGGTGTCAGGGCAGGGAAGAGCTGACGCAGAGGCCCTAGAGGAATGCTGCTTATTGGCTTGCTTGATCAGCCTGCTTTCTTTTACAATCTAGGACTGCCAGTCCAGAGATGACCACAGTCACAGCGAGATGGGCCTCCCCATCAACCATCAATCAAGAAATTGCCTCATAAGCTTATCTATGGAACAATCTATCAGAGACAGTTTTCAGTTGAGGTTTCCTCTTCCTAAATGATTTGGGCTGGTGTCACAGAACACCACCCTCTCTTCTTCCTGATAACCCCTGGGGTTGGCTTTGAGGACCGGCTGTGGAGCCTGCAGATGCTCTCAGATGAGCACAACCTTCCGTCTGCACCCATAGAGCCAAGAGTGGGAGACACAAGGGTGACCCCAAGTGGGGGTTCTACATGTCACCCCACACTTAAACAGGTGGTGGCTCAGCGCCCCTTACTGCAGATGTTATGGGGGCCTGGGCACTGCTCAGCCTAGGAACCCTGAGCCTGGGCCCCCTTCTCTGCTCTCACAGTTCTATCTAGTCTTGGCCGCCAAGGGGCCATGACTTCCTGTCAGATGCTGTTTGCCTCCAGCCCAGGATAGTGACTAGCACCATGTTGGTCCTCATAGATAGATTGCTCAATAAATACCCTAGAAGAGGAGACAGCGAACTACGGAGCAAGTCAGAGCCTGTCAGTTGCTTTTGTAAATACAGTTTTATCAGAGCACAGCAGCACATGTTGGCCGCTTGCGGCATTGTCCCTGGCTGCCCCTCAGAGCCGAGCATGAACTGAGAGGCTGCGGCAGAGACACTACAGCCGGGCTGGCTGATTTGCTGTTATCCCAAGTGTTTGCTAGGGGGGAGGGGCTTGCTGCCCACCAAGCTAAGTTTTCTCCATGTTCACAGAGGTGCTTGGACCAAGTCTCTAAGTGTCCTCCTGGATTTAAACCCATAGTAGCTGTGTGTTCAGGACTGAAATCTACTTGTCATGATTCTCTTTCTCACAGCCATCAGGCTTTCTCTGAGAATCAGAAAGCAAATGCTGGGGAAGCCGTGAGAGGCCTGGAACCCGCTCCACACCACTGGTGGGAAAACCAGAGGGGGCAGGCCTGTGGGAAACCCTCCAGAGTTCCCAGAACATTAAAGCGGGATTCAGACATCTTAGCCAGCAGGGTAACGCAAACTAAAACTGGCTTCTGATTCCACCTCACCCCAGTCACCGTGGCCTCATCAAAGGAGCAGCTGATAACAAACCCCGGTGAGGTTATGAGGAAAGAGGAGCCTCGTTCACTGCCGTGAGAGTGCGAACTGGTGTGATCACTGTGGGAACGGCGAGGAGGTTTGTCATAAAATGAGAAGTAGAGCTATCTTGTGACCACCTCTGCTACTCCTTGGGCATCTGCCTGAAGCCCTCCGAGTCCACACATCACAGAGATGCACATGTGTCTGTGAGCAGAAGATGGACAACAAAATTATGGTGTGCGTGCACGGTGGCAATCTATGCATCCATGGAGAAAATGAAACTGTGACATTCGCAGAGGAATGGATGCGGCGGAAGATGATTGTGTTAAATAAAACAAACTTGACTTGGAGAGACAAATAACACTGACGTTTTCTCACATGGCAACTCTTGAATGTGTGTGTGTGTGCACATGTGTGCATATGTTGAAAAGGTGGGAAATAGAGGGGAGGAAATCTTACAGGAGAAAGAAAGAAGAATGAAAGAGGAAGAAAGAATACATGTGGATCTTGAGGTGTCTTAGTGGGTAAAGCATTTGTCTCCAAGCCTGACCACCCAAGTCTGATACTTGAACATGGTAGACAGAGAGAATCGGCTCTGTCCTTTGATCTCCACATGTACGTGCCATAAGACTCACACACCTTTACGAATGAATGAATGAATGAATGAATGAATATATAAATATTTAATTTAGGGAATGCATATGGCATGAGAGCAGAAAGGGATCTACTTGCTAGATGACAGTAACAGAGAGAGAGATGATGGGCCAAAGAAGGGCAAAGTGTAGTAATGTAAATGAAGCCCTTTACTTTGTGGCTGTCTTTAAAGAAATTAATAAACCAGTTGTGGTGCTGCACATCTTTAATACCAGGACTCTGGAGGCAGCGGCAAGCATATAGCTGTGAATTTGAGGTCAGCCTGGTCTACATGGTAAATTCTGAGTCAGCCAGGGCCGCATAGTGAGATTCTGTCTAAAAGGAAAGAAAGAGAGGGGGGGGAAGGAAGGAAGGAAGGACGAAAGAAAGAAAGAAAGAAAGAAAGAAAGAAAGAAAGAAAGAAAGAAAGAAAGAAAGAAAGAAAGAAAGAAAGAAAGAAAGAAAGAAAGAAAGAAAGAAAAGAAAAGATCATGAGACTGGTTCAAAACTACAAAGATGCAACAAATAAACAAGCCAACAGCGAGAGCCTCCCTCCCGTGTTTTAACCGGGACTCACCACCTTGCCTCCTTTGCGCTGGCTCTCCTGTTCAGTGTTCACATCCACGTGCCTGGGATGTTTTGTGAACGGCAGATTGTTGCCGTCACCACAGTCCCTGCCTCTTCTACAAGGCTGCCTCCTGCACCCACAGACAGGCTTAGCATCAGTGGTGTAATCTGCCTGTCACATCTTGGGGTGACCAGCATGCCTGCATCACCATTTCTAACGTGTCTCCCCAGATGTCACCTCCAGGTCAGGCCAGGCACTGCAGCTTTTGTCTTTCCCCCAGGACATTCCTGCAGTCTGCCTTTTCGTGTTTTGTGTTCCAAACAGCTTCAAAGAGTGCAGCACTTTTTCTGAGCCATCTCCCTGGGCACGCTGGGTTTCCCAGGGAGGGCACTGAGGGTACCCATCTTTGGCTACTATGCTGAGCTGTGGTTCTTTTCCTGGTGCACAACCCTGTTACCCCTTCTGCCATGCTGATTTCACAGCCTGCATTCATCTTTATTCTGATGGACTGGTCAAGGTTGTCTAATTTATCTCTTCTTGTCTCCTGGAAACTTGCAAATTCCCCTGCAGACACTCAGACACAGAAGCTTGCACCCTCTCCCCACTTGCCCTCTAGTTGGTGTCCTTCATGCTGCTTTAATCTACCCTGCTGCTGCAGCAGAAGGCAGGTTTTCAAGCCGACGCTTCCCAGGATCCAGTCACCACCCAGCACACTTGAGAGACAGCAGTCCTGTCTCACCATCGCTCCACCCCTCACCCATCATCCACTTCCACCCATCCCTCACCTGTCCCTCACCTGCCATCATCCATTTAAACACTAATCTACCTATCGTTTACCTATCAATTTATCTATTATGATCTATTAATCACTTCTGAATCTGTCATTAATCAATATGTATATCTATACCTATCAATTGCTTATCTATCATCTATCAATCATTTATCATCTATATGTATATATATCAATCATTTACATCTATCTATATCTACCAACTATATACTCTCTGTCAATCATCTATATCTATCCATGGATCTATCATCCATCCATTCACCTATCCAGTCATTCATATCTCTCTCTCTCTATCTGTCTGTCCATCCATATCTATCTATCTATCTATCTACCTACCTACCTATCTTTTTTTCTTTCTTTCTTTTTTCTTTCTTTCTTTCTTTCTTTCTTTCTTTCTTTCTTTCTTTCTTTCTTTCTTTCTATCTATCTTTCTTTCTATCTCTCTGTCTATCTATCTATCTATCATTTATCTATCCATCCATCACCTCTCTTACCTATTACCTGCATGTCCTGGTGGATCCCCATCTCTCCAGTTTAAATCTCAGTGCCACCTATCACTATTTTGGTGCTATCTGGTCCAGATTTAACTGAAGCAGCCACCTCAAGTGGCACCCATGTCTCTGTGACTGGTGTATTGAATTGAATACTTCTTTACTCTCTGGCATAACACGATGTTCCCGTCTAATTTTGTACATTTCTTGCCCCAGCCCTAAACCCTGCCATTTCTCCCAGGAATCTTGGCACCTTTTAGGATCCCATCTTTTGTAGGAAATGCTTCAGAATCTATGGCCTGGGTGCCAGGATCAGACAGGGTTTTAAGTGGCCTTTAAACAGACAAGAGATTTACCAAGGCAGTGTACAAAGAGTCACAAATATCACATGAACCTGTGTGTACATATAGAGACAGACACATCACACTTTTACACAAACATGTGCGCGCGCGTACACATACACACACACACACACACACACACACACTGTCAACTCAAAACCACAGTTCTCACCTCAAAGAGGATAAGAGATAGCCTATCCTAAAGTCAAATATGAAGGACCACAGTCTGAAAACACAGATTTAGGTCATCCCAAATTCCATGCCCCAACTTGGAAGTTATTTCGTGAAGTTTTTATAGTAACAGAACAAAGAAACTCATAACTCAAGGCACCTTTCAATACATCTGGTGGAAACATTGAAGCGGGAGGAGTGAAGCAAAGTGAGACAGCTCTGCTAGAGGCCTCAGATGCTATCTGATGGCATTCATGGCCTTTTGGTTGGTGGAAAGTAGGATTCTGTTTGTACATTCCAAAAGGTTCATTTGCTAGTCACAGGATGTTGGATCAGACACAGAGGTAGGCCAGGAGTGGCTTCAAAGAGAACTGAAGCTAGCCCGAGATAAAGGGTAATTAGGCTCTGGCCTTGCCTCACTCCAGTGTTTCCACTGGCACTGAAGTTCTAATAAGTTATTCATCCTTGAAGAAGGGTCAGTGGGAGGTGTGATTCTTTTCAGAAACTCTCTTGCATACTTCACACAGGACACACAGAACACACAGGCACACAGGCATACACAGTTCACCCAGGTACATACAATTCACACAGTACACACAGTACAAACAGGCACACACAGTACGCACAGGCAGAAAACAGGACACACAGAACACACAATACAGACAGCATCTACATAGGCATATAGTTCACACAGGGCACACAGTCCACACAGGTACACACAGCACATGTAGGCACACACAGTACATACATGCATACACAGGACACACAGATGTACATAGTACACATAGGCATACACAGTTCACATAGGCATATACAGTTCACACACAGTAGACACAGGGACACAGTATAAACATAGGCACACAGTACACACAGGCATACACAGTACACATGGACAAATATATGAGTGTTCAGTTGTGAATCTTTTGATCACACTGATTCCACGTTCTCTCTGAAGGGTCTCTGATTTCAGAATTTCTCTTCTTCCAGCTCTCCTAGAGGCATTTACCTGCTGCCAGAGCGGCTATGGCAACCCCTGGAATAAGAGAAAGTTCTGGACTGTGGAGATGAAGCACTTGCTATACAAACATGAGGTTCTGAGTTTGATCTCTATGAAAAAGCTGGACAGACTCTTTAATTCTAGTTCCTGAGGGGAGAAGACAGGTGGATCCCTAGACCTCATAGGCCAGTCAGCCTAGCCAACTGGTGAGCTCCAGTTTCAGCAGGGGACACTCTCTCAAAATGTATGGTGAAGGTGCTGGGGAAATGGCTCAGTGGTCAAAAGCACTTGCTGCTTCTGCAGGAAACCTGGCTTCAGTTCCCAGAGCCAACATGGCAGTTCACAATCATCTGTGACTCCAGTTCAAGGGAACTAATACCCTCTCTGGCCTCTTTGGGCACGCATGTAGTGAAGAGAAATACATGCAGGCAAAAATCAATACACATGGAATAAAATTAACTAACTAAATCCTTAAAAACATAAGGTTGAGAAAAAAATAGAGAGAGACCTAACATTGATCTCTGGCCTCCGCTGGTATTTGCACACAAGCACACATGCAAATATCACACACACACACACACACACACACACACACACACACGCAAACACCACACACACAGGCACATACACAGAAGCACATGCATACACACACACACACACACACACACACAAAACCACATGCACACATGCATGAAGCTCTGAGTGTGTTTGTCTCTCCCACCACTTACACACACAGAGGCGCATGCACACACACATACACATGACCACATGTACACATGCACATACATGTACACACGTGCATGTGCACACACACACACACACACACACACGGCCACATGTACACATGCATGAAGCTCCGCATGTGTTTGTCTCACTCACCACTTACACTTCCTCTTTTCTTTCTGTCCCCAGGGCTGGGAGGGTGCAGGACCCTGCCCAGCTTGGATCCAGCTCACCTCCTCATTCCCACCAGGACAGTTTTCCATGTTATTTCCCTCTTTCTCATGCTCGTTATTATAATTGAATTTACCATGTAGAACACTAATGAGTTCCCAAAGGTCAAAGTGCGGGGCAGGCCACACTGGAGAGCCTGCCCCTGGCAAGGAGGCAGCAACATGGCCCTCACTTCTGTGGAAAGGTCCCTCGCCTCACTCATTTAAGAGATGGGCATGTGGGAACCACACAAAGTACCAGCTCCACTCAGAATGGCAGAAGCCACCTGGCTGACCAGGCTGTGGGGACAAAGGTGTCTTTCTTATCTCTGCATAGCTCTTTGCATGAGCTAAAGTTCTTTGCATATTTGGTGATTAATCCCTGCCCACAGCAACCCCCATGGGATAAGATGTCTCCAGGCCAAAACTGTGTTTTGAGACCCATTCATCAAAGCAGTGTTCTTTTGTGAAGACTCTGGCTCTTCAGCCACAGGAAGCTGACCCTAGGGGACGTCCTTACACGGGGATATGAGACTCTGTTCTGTGTTCCTTAGCTGGGGATGGTGAGATTTATGTCTTGGAGTTTATCCGTGTGCCGGGTGCATCTAATTCTTCTTTCACAGGGCCATCTGCCCACCCATCCTACACCACACTGTATGACACACTGGCATGGTTATGGTGATTTGGGGGCCACCTTACCCCGGCTCACATCTCCGGAGCATCTGGTTCTTGGCTGCTTGGCTGTCACTGAGAGATCATTATCCATGCTGAGTCTGTGTCACCCTGTCTGCCAGGTGGCCCCCTCTATCCAGAACACTTCCCTTTCATTTCACTCCCCGAGCCTATAGCAGCCCCACTCTTGTACTTGGGCCTTGTGTGCCTTGGAGTAGTTTATGACCTCTCTGTGCAGCTGAGAACCCATCTGGTCCAGTATACCCCCGCCAGCAGGAGATGGGTATGGCTGGGTGCTGCTGACTCTCTTTGCCCTTTGATGTCCACTCACTTCAAGTCCTCCATTGTCTGGCTGATGCATGGCCCACAGGAATCAGTAGGACAAGGGGAGATGGTCTAGCCTCAGTCCCTGCTTACTAGGCCTGCTGTAGACTGGCTTCTTGGGGGAAGGTTGTGGCCACTGCGTCTGAAGATGTCTCCTCCCCCTGCCCAGGTATCCTGGTTAACTCCTCACCATGTTGCTGATTCTTTCCTGGGACCCACACCACACCAAGAAGACAGCTGTTTGCTAATCCTGCTGGCCTATGCCCTCTGTCACCTAGCAGGACCCTAAGGCTCCACCCTTTTGGAGAGAGCAGATAGTTTTCTCCTGAGACCTGCACCCCTCTACTACTGTGAGTCTGAGGAACCATGGAACCGGGAAGAACCAGTCTGGAGCAACCGCAGAAATCTCATCAGCAGTAGGAAATAGGACCACTCCCTCCCCTCCCTTAGCCTGCATGTCCTGAACCCCAACCTTTGTCCATACCAGAAGAAGTCATATAGTCACAGTCAGGTTAAACTTGTCCTCTCCTTATAAAGTCATGTCCAGAAGGCACCTGGAATTCCTCTATGCAAATGAGGCGTTCCTAGCACCCAACCCTGACTAATGCTATACACCCACCCCAAAAGCCCCTACTCACCTCCAAAGGTTTGAAAACCATTTGTCTGCCCTCCCCCAACTAAACAAGCTGTTTCCTGAAGCCTGTCTCCTGTCCTCCTGAAGTCCGATTCTCTGTTGTTCTCACTGCTGAGGTCTCCATCACACCTCCCTCCCTTCCTCTCTGGGTCCACTGGTTGTAGTCTCAGATGATCGTGCCCTTAAGGGAGGGGAAGCAGAGTGGGAAGGACACGCTGCTTCTTCAATGGGGTAGATCCTGCTCTCAGCTCTGAAAGTGACCTGAGACCCCACTGCCATCCTGAAGAACCATTCCTGCAGGCAGGAGAGGCTCAGGATGGTCCAAGCTCCAGGCAGGACATTGAGACATTTCTCCTTCAGCAGAAAGGGAGACAGCTGGGCTCTTCTTCTCAATGGGAACACGGGTCTTCATCAGAGGAGGTAGAAAGACAGGCCTGGGGTCATGACTGAGCCCAGGGGGCAGCCATGCCTGAAGAAGCCCTGTGTTGGCCTCCATATTTCCTGCTCTAAGGTGTTTAAGCCATGTTTTTGCTTGGGCCAGCTTGGTTGTGTTCCTGGTGCAATGGCAGAGGCCTTTCAAGTAGACCCAGGGGGAAGGGGTGTGTGTGTGTGTGTGTGTGTGTGTGTGTGTTCTAGGAGCTGAGCAAAGTCACTGAAAAGTCACTGCCTTGGTGTCTACCTGGCAGAATCCTGAGGGGCCCTATCTCCGGTGTAGCCCCTGGAGGAAGTGTTGGGACCCCACACAGCACAGGCACAGGAGCCCCAGACCCAGTGTTTCGGGGACAAGCTGTTCCTGCTGCCCACTAGTCTGTCTGAGTGTCTGGCACTCAGTTCTGCCACCAGCATGAGCTGGCTAGAGGAACAGGCTGCAGCGTCTGCCACAGCAGGCTGTTGTCCCTCTGGACAAGCCATTATCGTTCTTCTCTTCCATCCTCCTGTCTCACAGTCTTTGTGCAAGCCCATTAGTATCCCTGCTTTGTGCTTGGTAAAAACAAGGCTCAGAGAGGTTGGCCAAGTTGTATGTGGCCACACAGAGGACCTGAGGCCTCCTCACAAGGCAGATCCCCGATGGATAGGGAGAGAGGCCCTTTGTTCCTAGCACTGCCTCCACCTGGGAAATGTTAAGAGGGGGAGGGAGGAGGTGGCACTGGAGTGGAGCTAGACTTGAGGGCTACGGAGACTCATGCATAACCGTTGCTCCAGTTTGTAGGCATTTCCGAGGGCAATGTCTCCGTGGCTACCAACTAGCTTGACCTAGGCAGCAAACGCAAACATGGCTTTTTCCTTCACTCTTGAATGAGCTCAGTCAGTGGTCACTATTGCCAACTCCTCAGCTGGGGACGCTTTGTCATGCAGCAGTAACTGACACAGGGTGACTAAGGGGGTCAACACAGCCACTGCAGGTCCAGCCAGCCCAGGATCTGCAGGGCACCTGTGACTGGGGCACCAGGGAAGTGTGGCTGTTGCAGCCCAGCCCGGGGCACATGCTACAAAAGTCCTGCTTCCCATGGAGGCACCAGCTTCTCTCTCAAGGCCTTCAACAGACTGGGTGAGGTCTGCTAGGATTTCTGCCATGTAGCTAAATACCTAAGGTGAACAACTGGAGGATTTGCTATGATTCAGTTCCCCAGGGCTCAGTCCCTCTCGATCAGAGTCTTTATCCTGGTGACATGATACACAATATCACCGGTTAAAAGGACAAAAGCCTGGGGTCAGAGAGTCTGCTCGATGGCTAAGAGCACTTGCCTCATAAGCCCAAAGATCCAATACCCAAGCCAGGTCCTGAACACGCCTGCAAAACCAGTATCCAGGAAACTAGGGACAAGAGGGAGGCTGAGGCAGGCTGCCTCTCCAGCTCAGGTCTAGGGAGAGTCCCTGCCTCGCAAGCATAAGGTGATAGATGATAGAGGGGACACTCAACGGCTCCTTCTGGCCTTTGCACATGTGCACGAGTGCACTCCCACACCAACACAGGCACATATCCCATGTACACACATATGATGTATACTCATACCCGCAGCCACAGCCACAAAGATACACACTCCATATACATGCATACTACACACACACATACACACACACACACACTCACACACACACATGCAGAGGCATGTACCCCATACAATGTACACTGAGACACACACATTCACAGAGGCACATATATGCACATAGTACTACATACACTCACGCTTCCACACATATATGTACTTATACACACACATCTGTACACACATACACGGCACATTCCCCATAGACACGTGTACTGTGTGCACTCATACAAACACTGAACCCCGCTGTCTTAGGATTTCTGTAGCAACAACGAAACACCCATGGTGAAGAAGTAAGGTTGGGAGGAAAGGGTTTATTTGGTTTATACTTCCACATCACAGTTCATCATCAAAGGAAGTCAGGACAGGAACTGAAGCTGTCTCAAGCAGCAGGCCCCTTTACCCGCTGAGCCATCTTGCAGGCTTTTAAACTTTTATTCCAAGCTCTGGCCAATAACTCTCAGTATAGATTTCACTAAAGTGGTCATCAATGACCACAGCACAGCCTGAATGTTGTGCTGCCAGATTAATTTGTCCCCTTTAAACTCAGCTTGCCTCAGTGCTTTTGGACACGAACAAAGTGCAGAGAAGGTCTTTGCTACAACCCAGTGTGGATGGCTTGTTCAGCTCCTAATGGAATCCACCGGCAGCTTCTCTCCTGGGTTCCCACAGAACCACCCACCAAGCTCTAACACCCACAACTACCTTCATGTAACAGTTGTCATCTGGCCACTGTCACAAAATGCCTGACAAAAACAGTTGAAGAGGGAACGGGCTCGCTTTGCCTCAGAATTCCTGAGCTTTTGATCCACAATCCTTGGATCCGTTGGTCTCGGGTCCATAGCGAGGCAGACCACTGTGGCAATGGGAACACGTATGAGAAGCTATTCACCTCAGGGGCAGGTAGCACAGAAAGGGATGCCCATAATAGTTGGTTTTCTCTTTTAACTCTGTCTGAGCCCCAATCTCTAGGAAGGTGTCATGGACAGGCAGGTCTCCCCCAATTCCCAGACAATGATTCCTGGAAGTGTCTTCACAGAGAGAAAGCTAAGGCTTTATTCATTTTCTAGGTACTTCCCAACCCAGTCAAGTTGACGCTCAAGATCATGCACAGGCCTGGAACCACCCTTTCCTTGGGCCCCCTCTTTCTCTCCTCACATATGAGGGTTCCTGGATCTGTCAGGCATTATCCAGAAGCTCCAGAAGCCTTCAGTATCCAACAGAGCCCCACTCCTCAGCACTGGTTAACATGAAAACCTGGCTGTGCTTCCAACATGGAGAACCAATCTCTAGGAAGGAAAGTATCGAGGGCCGTGGCCACCTTCACTGTGGACTCTGAGAAGCACTCTGCTCCATAGTTCTCTACTTTACCTCACCTCACAGGCTGGGGAACACCCTCAGTGGGGTGCAGAGCCCACACTGGAATGACAGTGACCGGTCATCTATCGGCCCCACCACCCCCACTCATGGTGGGGTCCCTAGTGGGCTCTAAGATATCAAGCCTGTAAGGCCCCAAATGCTAGGGTTTTCTCTTACATCTCCAGTTTCGCAGCATCTGGAGCGTCTTCAAAGATTCCTTTTGCACCTGGCAGCTCTGTCTCTCTTATCTCCACGGAGGCAACCTGCAGCCCCCGGTCAGCAGTGCCTCCTGGCTGTCTGTCATCAAACAGAGGCCCCTCCAGAAGGTCACATGCTCCGCTGCCAAATTCCTCCCCAGAACAATACTTTTGGAGGTTTTAGAAAAAACAAACATCTTACTTTCAAAATGTTTCCTTTGGCAGAAGCAAGGGCTGCAGAGATGCGGTGGGGAGCAAATCTGCCCTCTGCTCACTCCGGGGTTCAGGCCTCTTTGGACTTGTGCTCCAGAGCCTGCAGGTCACCTGTTGACACTCGGTCTGCAGTACAGATCCTGGGGTGACAGCCCTTGCCTTAGTCTCTTCCCTGAGGCCTTGGGGCAAGTGCTGCCCTGATTGGGAAGCAGCAGCCTAGCAGACCCCATTCAGCACAGAGCCAGTCCTGATCACCTCTGAGCAGGCACCTAGCGCCCCATCCTCCCACAATGCTCACCTGGCTCCCATGTCAGCTTTCCTCCCCAGCACTGTCCCCTCAAGCTCCGTTCCGGCCTGTTCAGGACGCCAGTCTCACCTCTGCAGAGTTCATCCACCACCTCAGCCCAGAGGCCCTGCTGAGGAAGAAGATAGCCCCTCTCATGGGCAGCTTACTAAATAGCCCTCCAGAAGGCAGAGGACCCAAGGCTGTTTCCCCAAAGGAGCACATGGGTTCTCTTCCTTAAAGCTTGCTGCTTGCAACCCCCCTGGTAAGTCACTGCGAACTTGATACTTTCCACTGATGACAAGCACCTCATAGGATACTAGCTGGTATTTATTGAGCATTTACTTGAGGTCTGGGTTATGGATTTCATTAAGTACTGAATTCAGCTTCAAACCAAGCCTTCCGGTGTTGCTTTTATGGTAGACCCAACCCCACAGGCAAGACCCTGCTTCTTGCTTGCAGACACAAATAATGAAATGTCGGTGATCCTGTTGACAAAGGGCATCCTTCCTGTCTCCTTCTGTCTCCTCCACCCTCCACTGTGCTGAAGTGGAGAGATGGGCTCTTTTTATTATAATGGAGAGGGTGAGCAGGGAGGATGTGACACCAACATGGGCATAAACAGGAAAGAGAGCTGTTCTCCCTTAAAGAGAGGCTCCCTTACAGTAATGCAAGCTGGAATCAGAGCTTTAGCCAGTTCTGTTGCACTTAGATGAGGATGACACTCTGGCTGCAAACTCAGTCAGCCATAGCCACATCCACACAGCAGACAGCACCAGAAGCCTTGTGCCTCTCCTGTTCAAGAGGAATGGCTCATTGTGTCCAAACTCATGCCCTCCTCTACTTTCTGTGATACCCTGTTGCTGTCAGAATGGAAACAAGTTGTTCCTTGGATTCAGAGAGGATGAGAAACAGCCCACCCAGGACTGGAGTTTGGAGAATCATGGGTGAAGTTTCCTTGGAAACAATAGCTGTGGTTCTCTGCCTGGAGACTCTGTGTGGGGCAAACAGGTTCCTCTTGCTGGCCCTGCTGCAGCCCAGGCTGAGGTTCTTTGCAGTGACTCAGAGCGTAGGTCAGACAAACCACTCAGGTGCCACCTGCAGCAGCATGTACCTGGCAGATATCAGCACTCACTGTGGTCCAGGAGGGACCCTGTGGCTCGCTCCCTGTCCCCAAGAGACCTGGCACCTACTTCAGGAGTGATCATGGAGTGTATGTCCTTGGGATTTCAGTCCACTAGAGTGCATCTGTTAAAGACTCTGGGGAGAATGCTGCACAGGCCCTGGAGTTGGGGCCCTTAGGGGT
Source organism: Apodemus sylvaticus (assembly GCF_947179515.1). Taxonomy (NCBI): domain Eukaryota; kingdom Metazoa; phylum Chordata; class Mammalia; order Rodentia; family Muridae; genus Apodemus; species Apodemus sylvaticus. Next base: position 75,802,160 of record NC_067482.1, read on the forward strand.
TAGCGGCCTCTCTCACTGACAGCTCCATGCTTTGTAGAGAGAGGTGGACCTGGATCGAGAGCAGGCAGGGATATGGGGTGGGAGAGGGGCTCAGTACACATGCTTCTTAGTCAGGTAGCCTCTTCCTTGTTTGATGGCCCCTTGGGCCCTGTGGAGCTCTGTCACATGACAATGGAAGCCACTCAGCAATGTTACAAAGGACAGGGTTGGGGAGGCAGAGTCAGCTGGGAGTCTGACTTCTGGATAGGTTTGCCTCTTTCCCTCTATGTGAGAGGCAGGAACACTTGTCTGGACAATTTTCTCTGAACCCTAGAAGGGGCCTGGGGGTGGCAGAGCAGGACCTTGTGGGCTGCTGACTGTGGCAGTGCAGGGTGGACAGAAGAGCCACCTAGAAGGAACTGGGCTGTGTCTCCTGTGAAGCCTGGCTTGGCCCCTCCCCTATGGGCGTGTTTGTTTGTTTGTTGTGTTTGTTTTTGTTTTTTATGGGCAAAGGGGCCATGGCTCTCTGAGAATTATTCATCTAAGGTAGGGCCTGATGCCCACAAGGACAGTCCTCAAGTCTCTTGAGTACCCCTATCTGCCCTTTCAGTGGCTTTAACGGGGTATTATTCCCTTCTCCTCTGAGATCAGTTTCCTCCACACCAAAGCTTTAGTCAAGTTAAACAGACCTAGAAATGCAGGGGCCGACTACCAAACTATCGTGGGCTTTCTCTGCAACAGAAGAGAGAGACGTGCCAAGAACTAGAAAGCCATGGAAAGTTCTTCTGTCTCAGGAGAGATCGGGGCCCATGATTACCTGCTCCTCCCTACTATGGAAGGTGGCCGGTACATTCAGCTGAGTAACTGAGTGCTCCAGTGTGCACAGCTAGAGAGCTTGCTACATCTATGTCAAGGATTCCAAAAACTCTCTCTGCTCAGTACTTGGCTCTGGGTGCAAAGCTCTACAAAATAGGCATATAAACCAACCAACTTGCTGATAACTCAACAAATGTATTTGAAACAATTCTTTGGCCCATGTGTAATTTCCCCACTTTTTAATGGTTAAGGCAAATTTGCATATTGATGTAATGAATGCGCTTGTCTATTTGCATAAAGAACTAAATCCTGAGTGGGTTTTGGATGTTGCGGGGTGAAGAGCATCCTCAAGCTTTTCTGAGCTGATCGATACCTTCACTTCTGTAACCTCAGGTCTGCAGCTCCAGTGTCACATAAACACACACGACAGAACAGCAGAAGGTTGGCACCGATACTCCTGTAACCATATTTTATGAAATGCAAGTCAGTAGCTCAGATAATAGATTTTAAAAACAAGCACTCCAACACAATGCAAACCCACGATGAAATCAATACCCACATGCTGAGGAATGGCATTAAAAAATATTATGTCTTCGTTTTCTGATATTAGGCTACTATGCTTCTATGTGAGCAGAAAACTTTGTATATATAGTAAAAATCACAGCAACCAACAACATCCCAAGCTCTCGAATTTGAGCCAAGGAGCAAGCTACCCATGGGGTGCCTGCTGGGGTTTCTGAGAAGTCAGGGGGGAGCACTCCCAGCTAAAGAGGACTACTGCCATCATCATCAATCATCATCATCATCATCATCATCATCATCACCATCACCACCATCATCATTTTATCTCATGCTTGCATAAGGCCCCACACTGTGCCTAGAGTCAGGACTCCAGGCAAGGCTGGACTGAGCTCAAAATACAAAGCACGTATGTTCCGTCTTCAGAGTCGAGGTGGCAGTGAAGTCCTGTGAAGACATGTGGGTGAGTACCGCCAGAGCTCCTGAGTCTTTGATTTTGAGTTGATTTTTGGTCACTGCATGTCTGAAAATCTTGTATTGGTATCAGATTTACCATAACCTCCTCATTCAGTGATGCTGCCTTGCTTGAGATGGCGAGCCATGGGTAAAACACTGGACTCCAGACCAGGGGAAGTGCCGTGTGCCTGCCTCAGAAGCCCCAGAGACTAAAGGCTTCCCAGATCGGCGTCTCCATCCAGTGCTTACCCACTGCGGGTTCCGAATCTGGCTATTTCCCTTACTGGCCCAGAGTGGTTGATGAGGATGGTGACGGCCCATCACCAGTGTGAGAGATAGACACAGCTGAGAGGGCACCAGCTCAGCCTAAGCAGATTAGCACAGCAGCCCTCGACCAGGCTGGTTGTAATGAAGCTACCCAAGGGGTGCCTGCTGGGCTTTCTGAGAAGTCAAGGGGAGCACTTCCAGCTAAAGAGCACTATTGCCACCATCATCATCATCGTCATCATCTTATCTCGTGCTTGCATAAGGCTCCACACTGTGCCTAGAGTCAGGACTCCAGGCAAGGCCAGACACAAATTTTGGCAGAGGTAATGCAGGGAGAAGAGGCTGTTACTAAAGGAGGATCTGCCTCCCAGCTCAGTCATCCTGGGCTCCCTGAAAAGTCAGTCCCCAAAATGTCAGAGCTCTCATCTGAGCTAAGAAGAGTAAACCCCAACCCACAGACTCGGGAAGGCGTCTACTGTAGACACCGAGGGCCTGGCCCAGCCCTCAGCGGGGCCTACAGACTGACTCTCTGCTGACTGGAGGAGAGCTCTGCTGCATGGGCATGGAAGGGTGGAGCAGGGGCCTGGGGTTTGTTGACTCATCCCTGAGCTTGGTGGAAGGAAGATCTGGGGTGCCCCTCCCAGGTCACCCCATTCCCCAGTGGAGAAGACAGTGCCGGTCACCCACACAGCACCATGGGGCTCACTGTGCAGAGGTAGGACCAGCTCCCCCAGACCTGCTAGAGGCCCCACAGAGAGGATGCTGGATGTGGAGCTGAGTAGACCTGAGTCAGCAAGTGGCTCTGCCACTGGCTGTGACAGAACTGCACAGACCCTGATCACTGGAACGGAATGGGGGATGGGCTGCGGACAAAATTATCTCTCAGTACAAAAATTATTTCCACACTGAAAACAAGGACAACAAAAATCGCTTGCCTCTTGCTCACTCTGAGCTACTTCGGGGACATGGCACATGTGGGAGCCTCTCAGGACAGAGTCACAGGAACAGCAGTGTCTTCACCCAAGGCTGCCTCTAGGAAGCCACACAGCTCTGCAGAGACTCCAGGCAGAGTTAGATCATATTGAAAACTGTCCAGAACCCCATCTCAGGCTGGTGTCTGAGCCTGTCCCCACCCTTGTTACCCACAGCAGTAAGCTTTTGGGTGGTAAGCCCCAACATTGGAGAGCGGAACCTTCTGTGCCACCCCAGGCATCCAATCCCTGGGTAAGTCAAGGCATGGAGAGGCGCCACACTGCAGTTGATGACCCTTGCATGTGGCCCTTGCCAAGGGGTGAGGCTGCAGGGGAAAGGCATGTGCCTACTGCTCCAGGCTGGCCTGCCTGCTCGGTTGGTGGGGAAGGCAGGGTCAGCTTGGGAAAAGGTGGCTGTGCCTGCTCCTCTTGGTCATGAGCTAGCTGAAGTGTCCCCAGGATCTGCTCTGTCTCCAGGCTCTGCACAGCGCAATGGTTTCTGCCGGCTCTGCCTTGAGCCATGCCTAGGGCTGTCACTGGAAGAGGAGCAGCTGGGGCTTTTGATGGCCGAGCAGGACCTCCACTCCTTGGAGGAGAAGGTGCTCCAACAGGTGAGACCTTCTCATTCCTGTATCTTGGGAACAAGTTGCTAAGGAAAGGGACATCTTTGTTCCTCTGTGACCCTTAAGGAGCAGGCCTCTGAAAGGGGCTATATTGGGCCCACTGTGGTGTATAGAAGGGAACATCTCTGAGACCCAATTGCTCCCCCCAAATTTTTTGGACAGCCACGGAGCATCCTGGGGCTGGATCAACAGCTTAACTCCCCCAGAGGGAATGCTCTGGGCCTGGGGGCAAAGGGCAGACACACTGACCTCCCATAAATTCAGGAGAATCTCACAGGTTAGGGCAACAGGCCCTTGAACTTGGCTCCATAAGTATAGAGCCTGCCTTTTTCTAGGTGGGAAGTTGTTCAACTAGTCTGTGCCTCGGTTTCCCCTTGGTAGAGCAAAAATGAGGTTGCTGCTTGTCCCTTAGGGAGAAGCTCAAGGTGCTGGGCTCTGGGGATGAACCTGACATTTGGTCTTCCTCTCTCTGACCCCTTCACTTGTGCTGTGTGTACCAATGCCTCCCTCCTCGTTAAAATACTCACTGCGGGGTGGGGGGGTCCTTCTGGACGAAGCAATGGAGAGATGGTAGAGGCTGGACTAAGCCTACCAAAGCATCTCCATCCCATTGCAGAGCCATCCCTGGGGCACACCTCAGTGTGTCACCTCAAGGGGTATCTGCCACCACTATCATGGCCAGAGCCGAGAGGGTTCAAAGGTTCTCTCCTTCCCTGGGGGACACTTGTCAAACTCTCTAGCCTGTGGCAGTGGTAAGAGGCTGTTCTGAGCTAGGATGTCTGGGGTTTTACAGATGCCTTTGGTTCTCTGTGTCTGTTTCCTTTCCTAAAAAGAATCCATCCCAGGACAGCATCTCTTCAAGGTCTCTTCCCTCTGACACTTCTCTGCCTGGTCCAGGGTGACTGACTGTCTTTCTACAACTGCTCAACAGAAGCTAAACTCCGGCATGCCAGCAAGTGTGAAGATGCTGCGATTCTGACACCTTTAAAATAAACGTTTCTAATTGGCTTGTCGCTCACTTCTCCCTACTGTTTTCATAAATTGCATTTAATTGTTTTCAGGTTGATTCTTTAAAAATAAATTGTTACCTAGAATCTCTTGGGTGCCTGCCCACACAGTGTCGGGCAAGATGTCCCAGGGGCCTGGGTCGTTTATTTCTGCTGTGTGTGTGTGTCTTACCGTGGGCGCTCTGCTCACACCTCCGAGGGGGCTGGGAATTTCTTCTGAAGACCAGAGCCTTCAGTGAATCATGAGTGGTGCCCGACCTATGGAGCCCATCGGGTAACAGTGACAGGGATGACAGCAGCAGACAGCGACAGAAGCCGTGCATTGGCTCCTGTTCCGTGCATTTCACCCAGTGTCTCCTCATTGTTCCTGAAGGGGTGACTGTACCCCCTTCATCAAGAAGGAAATCAAGAAAACCACTCTCTCCTCCTCCCCCACTGGGCCCCTTCCTTAGCACCTCAGCAGAGCCCTACCAGGTGCCTGGCTCCCCTGCAGGCAGTCAAGGAGGCGGTATCCATGGCAACAGGGCCACCCGCCTCCTGGGCAGGGCCATCTTCTTGCAGAAGCCTTCCTGGCACAGGTCCAGGGCACAGTGTGCCCTGTCCACTGCTCAGATCCCGGATGCAGCCTCAGGCACCCATGGGAGCCCCCACCCTTGGGGGCCGTGGGAGGAATTTTAAACTCCTCAAGTATTCTTCAAAAGCACCCATGTGGTTAGTTAAGCCTCCTAAGATAATTACAGTGAAGCAATTACTTCTTTAAAGACGTTTGGGGGTGTTAAGATCCTGGCTCCTATTTTTCATGATAACAGTGAGTCCTTTTGTGCCTGGAGCCTGGTGGGTCTGTTCCCAACAGGTGCTCCTGGGATAGGGGTGCATCATATTCTCCTCATGCAGGCATGAGCAGCTCCCTCCCCCACGTCCCCACCCCACCCCAGCAGACCTCCAGTAGAGCGATGGAAGAGAGAGTCAGCGGTTTCTGAATCCCAGAAGAGGACAGAACAAACAGCAAAGTAAAGCATTTTCATCCAGTGTCGGCAGCTTCCCCAGCCAAGACTGGCTGGCAGGAGATGGGCTGGCACCCTGGTCCATCTCCTGGCCACACTCCCGGCCACATTGCCTCTGAAGTGGAGCAGAAGGCTGAGGTGCAGGTCCCCAAGGGCTTGCCACCAAGCGTTCCTATAACCCTCCCTTCCTCTCTCTGAGTCACCCCCCCCTCTCTCTCTCTCTCTCTCACACACACACACACACACACACACACATAGAGCAGCCCTGAGCCCCGGGTCAGAAAGCCTGTGGTGGTGTCCACTACACAATGGGGTGTAGTGACTACAGCTGTTTGGAGGACACAATGAAGCTTCATGAAGGAGGTGGCAGGGCCTCAGACCACTTCTAAGCAACAATGGTTTTCCCCGCTATGGGCACTGCAGTGATTCTTGCCCTGCTGGGCGGGTGGAGGTGGGAAGGACAGAATAGGGACTCTGAGCTCAAGTACTCAGGCTTCTGCTAGTCAGCCTAGGAGCTCTTGATGCGCCCCCTACCTGCTATGACACCTGATTTGCTGGGGTGGTCTACAGCGCTGGTGAGGTGGGAGACGTGGTGTGGAGCTGAAATGACCACTCAGCTTAAACCAGGCCCGTCCTCTGCCTGACTAGCCATGCACGTACACTCAGTTCCACAGACATCTTTCCTGCCCAGCCCCCACCCAACTCCCTACCAATCTTTCCTCCATTCTCCACTTGACTGAATGCCTCACTGCTTCCCTGCCAAGACTCTACCTCTAGCCATGTGTCTGTCTATTCTCCTTCCTCCACCTGGAAGGTAATGAAGGTCATCTCCTGCCTCTTTACTCAGCTTCCTCTGTGGGTGGGGGAGGGGAGGGGGGGGAGAGGGGACTCTTTGTTTCCTCAGCATCACCTCTGCCCCCTGGTGGGCAGCACCCCACTTCTATCTGATCTGATGGCCTGACTGCTTTCTTCTCAGGACCCCCAGGGGCCCTAGCAGACCCTCTGCTTGACTCCCCATAACTTATCCAGCCCCATTCCTGTCCTCACTGGGGATACTGAACTCACTACAGGAGGTGAGACCTATCCCTGTCCCTGTTGCTGATGAGTGACTACCCAGAGACTACAGGGTCCCTTCACTCTAGGCTGGCCTCACAGGGACATCTACAAGCTCGCTTACACTCCTCAAGCATGAGCCCCCTTCTCACTCCTGTCCTAAGAGAGCCTTCCACTAAATGTGCTTTCTTTCCTTTCCTAGCAAGGCCCAGGCCATGAGAGCCTGAGTCTCCCGAGAATGTCACCATTGCCAGCTCAGACTGGACCGTTGTGCATCATTAGGAGAGTCAGCAGTCCCCTGCAAGCCACCACTCGGGATGGGGACAGGGATCCTAGCCTTCACCTGCCTCCCACCATGTCCATGTCTTCCTACATCTACAAAGAGGAAGTGACATGGGAGTAGCAGTTCCCACAAACTTTTGCCCAAAATGCTTCCTTCCCTGTCAGTTTCCCACTGATGGAATACTAGTGAGAAAGCCAAAAACAGTTGACAACTTCTACACTATAACCCGTTATGAATGGCTTGCACTGTCCTGCTTCATCCTGCAGGATACGACTCACCTCCATGTACAGGGTATTCACACAGTATGCGCCGCCTTCCTGGTCATCAGATTGATAGCGTCCTGTGCTTCAGTGCGTGTGTCTAGTATGCCTTTCTTATGTCTCTGGGGTAAGACAAAGAAGATGTTGGATGTTTTTCTACAGTAGAGTGTTGTAATGGTTCTGTTTTTACCATCAGTGTTCTCTCTTATTCTTTCTAACTTATTAATTAAATCTCACCAAATGTATAGGGACAGGGAGAATATGGCATATGTAGGATTTGATGCAATCTGTGGTTTCAGGTGCCCATGAGTTGGAACACATGCCCACTTGGAAAGAGGATGACTATGGTGAACGCATGGATAAATTTGGCACCCTAACAGCATCTGTTATCCAACACTCCCAGAGCTGTCAGCACTTAGTGGAAATTTTATGCCTTGGATGCAAAACAGTCCACTCACAAACCCAAACAGAAAAGGAATACATCATTGCAAATAAAAAAATAAAAAAATTAACTCCTGATTAGTCAGCATATTTCAAAATGAGAGGGTAGTTGTGGTGGTAGAACAGAGGCAGGAAGAGGGGAAAGGAAAAACAGAGGAGGAAAGAAAAGAGTATATTCTTTGTCTTGTTGTGATCAAGTACCACTAAGATGCACCTTAAAGAGAAAAAGTCAATTTAAGGTAAAAAAGGGTTTATTTTAGTTCAAAGTTAGATAGATGTCAGAGTCTATCTTAGTGGGAAATCAAGGCTTTATGAGCTTTAAGCAGCTTGTTACCTTGTATCCAGTCAGAAGGCTGAATGCTAGTTTCTCAGCTGGATTTCTTCATTCTCACAAAGGATTCAGTGCCTAGGGAATGCTGCCACCCACAATATGAGAGTTTTCTTACCTCAATTATCATAATCGAGAGAATCTTTCACAAACATGACCAGAGGGTCACTCCCCAGCTGATTCTAAATTCTGCCAAGTTGACAGTGAGCACACACCATCACACACAAGTATTTGCATTTTTACAAGTTGGAGTGTGATGAGCAGGTTCTTGCTTCAAAGCCCCTTATTGTTCTAGTGGAAAGTAGGAGGCTTCTCATTAATTGTGCTAATCTCTTGAGGTGTATGCATATTTTATCCATGCCTTCCTTGTCTGAAACTTTAACTCCCATTCTTTTCCTCACCAAACTGCACATTTTTTTTTCTTGTCTTACTGCTCTGTCTCCTGGGTTCTCTCCCTGTAGACCTCTGTAAAAGCACTAACCAGTAACCATGCTATTGCCTGAGTGCTTTTACAGAGGCAAAAGCACTCTTTTCTCTTACACCAAACAAATCAGTCCATTACATTTGAGTTTGGCCTCACTCAAGTTCCCAGAACACAGAAAGAATTCAGCCAGATTATTTACCAGATTGCATGGTGAATGGCCTCCTGTCTAATTCCTGAAAGAGTCCTCATTCTCCCCTGAAAGACATGAGCGGGAACTTCACTGTCCATGTTTCTAGGAGAATTCTGGACTTCCACACTCTCGCCATTAGGCTCCGATCATAGCATTTTCTTTCTTCTCTAGTCCACAGCTCCACATTCTTATGCATTCATTTCACAAACCAGCTAGAAAGGTCTATAAATTATATGATCATGTTCACCACGGCAACAAAACCACTTCTGGTACTAATTCTCCGTATCAATTACTTTTCTCATTGTCATGAGCAAATCCTTACGAGAGCAACCTAAGAAAGAAGGGTTATTTTGGCTCATAGTTAAAGGGACACAATCCACAATAATGAGAAAGACACTGTAACAAAAACCACTATTATTTCTGCAGCCAGGAAACAAGGAAAGGTGAATGCGGGTGTTCATGTAATCTTCTTATTTTTCCGTTTTTACTAGTACAGGACCTAAGCCCATGGGGTGGTGCCACCCATGTTTAACATTGGTCTTACCTCCTTGGTAAATCTCCATGTAAATGCCCTTCCAGCCATACCTGAAGGTGGGCCTTCTTGCCCCACTAATTAAGGTCAAAGTCTATCACTGACTGAATAGCCTTCTGGAGCTCGGTGCAATATGGAGGACCTTCCTCATTAGCAGGTCCTCCCCATATCCCTCTACCTGCAGAATGTCACATAGCCTTGAACCGTGGTTAAGATTACAGGTTCAATTTCCTTTCCCTGACCCTCCCCACTCCCCCCACAGAAGAACCCATTCAGCTAGCACCTGAGTTTCCTGACATGTTTGCCCATGGTAATGATGCATTTCGGTACCTTTGCCTTCACCCAATGACCTTTGCCCATCCTGGATGTTCCCATCCCCGGTCCCCATAACTATATAAGCCTTAAATCACCCCAGTAAAATTGATCTGTCTCCCCATAGCTGTTCCCAGTGTGTCTTCATTACAGCATGTACTCACAAGGCTTCCGAACCACCAGTCCATCACCTCTGTTCCCTCTGCCCTTGTGGACTGATATCAGCCAATGATGGGGGGCAGGGGGGAAGGGTCATAGGTCTCATTAACTTCTATAATATATCTTAATTCAACTAAGTTAACAATCAAAATTAACCATCACAAAAAAGGAAGGAGGCATCAGCATACGCTCAGATCTTGGGCGGCGCAGACATTCTCATAGACACTAGACGCTTGCCATCTATCTCAACAATTTGTTCCTCTTTCCAAACTACCATTTACTGGCTTGTAAAGGAAGGCTCCAATTTCTCAGATAAATAAGCTGCTTTTAACTGAGCTGCAGACTGATGGTTGTTTACTAAGTTGATGTGTGACTCTTCAGTGCTTGCTTTTTTTATTCCTGACACAAAAAAACACATGGCTTGCCAGCAGATCAGATCTTCTTTCTGCCCTTGAACTTCCCAGGGCCCTGTCTGTCCTTATCCCCAGGCCTCTGGGACAAGCTTCCCTAAGTAAGGGCTTGAGATAGTTCTCAGGCCACAAGGAAACTGCTTAGGGGAATGAAAGTCTGTATCAGTGATAGAAAGAACTCCAAAACTGCAACACACACACACACACACACACACACACACACATACACAAATGTAATTGTAAAAGAAAAGTGTATACATGTTGTAGTGAAAATTTAAACAAACAAACAAAAAATGCAAAAAAGGAAGTAAAGATATTCCCAACTCCTCCACCACCCAAAAGTACCAGCCACTGTAAATATCGATAAACCTCCAGCTTTTGCCACCAAGCAGGTCCCAGATGACACTTTACGGCAATAGACATAGAGCTTCCTTGTCATTTTTGTATGTGTGTGTGTAGTATGACTTTGTATATATACATACACTCACACACATGCATGCACATGCACAGGTGCGAATATACGCCGACGCCAGAGACTGACGCTGGCTGCCATTGTCAATTGCTTCCCACATTATTTTTGAAGTAGGGTCTTCGTTAAAGCTGGAGCTCACCAGTCTATTTGGCTGGCTAGTGAGACCCAGGGATCTATCTATCTCTGATTGCCCAGCACTGGGATTACAGATACATCCAACCACACCAGACTATTTATTATTTATTTATCTGTCTTTGTATGTGTAAATACAACGCCCCCATAGACACACCACGATGTACATGCAGAGATCGGACAACTTTTGGAAACTGTTTCCCCTTCAGCCTTGCTGAGGCAGGATCTCCTGTTTCTGTTAGGCAGCACTCGCTAGGCTAGCTGGCACACAGAGCTCTGGATAATTCTCCTGTTTCCACATCCTATCTTGCAACAGGACTGCTGAATCACAGTTGTGTGCCGATATGCCCAGCTCTTTTTTATGTGGTGCCAGGAATTGGATCTAAGCCATCAGGCTGGCATGGCAAGTCCTTTGACCCCCTGAGCCCCGCTCCCGGCTAGCACTATGCTTTTTACATGTGTGCTGCAGCTCAGAGTCAGGTCTTCATGCCTGCATGGTGAGTACCTTACGAACTGAGCCAGCCGCCACCACCCCACTACAAAGGCTTTAACTTGAATGAAATGCCAGTCAGGAAGGATCTGAACTAGAGGTGATCCCGGGGACCATAGACCAAGAGAGCCTGCCCAGGGGAGGCTGGGAAGAAAAGGGGAATGGTGACAGAGAGAGAACTCTCAGAAGGAGTCAGGCATGGAGACAGCCACAGAGTGCATGGCTGTGAGGCCCCACACACGGCACAGCGAATGATAATTTCAGAATGGGCCCCCACCTCTCACAGTGCCCTTGCTGGAAGGGATTAGTGCCAAGGAAGATATGTGCCCTCCCAGGGCTCACCCTAGCCCAGCTGCCTGGTCCTGAGGTACTCAGGGATTTTTGCTCACTCACAACAATCACAACTTGGAACCTTGGTTGGGAATACCTGAGGACTGTGTCCCCATGAAAAACAGTAGAACTGAGGATCAGTGATTCTCCACAGAGAAAGGGGGTCTTGCTAGGGTGAGGGAGTGAGCCACAGAGATCAGGAATGACAGGCTATCACCAAAGCAGTGTCTCTACAAGACGATGGCCAGGGCAAGCAGTCCATGGTGACCATCTCTGTGTATGATACAAAGAAGAGGAAATTCTCAGAGCTCCCAAGGATGAGTGGGACCAGAAGGAGGGGCACAGATACGGAGGCGCGCGAAGGTGACCACCTGACCAGAGTGAAACACAGTGGAGACTCAACAGAGAGACTGAATCTACCTCAAAGCCTCCGCCAGCATATTGGTGCTTTGACTAACACGGAACCGCGATAGGTAAGGCTTCCCTCTGTGAAGAGGTGGGAGGAGTTGGTGGTGGGGTCTGTGAGAGGACAAGGTCTGGGATCTTAAACACTGAAGTCCAAATGTGGCTGCTTAGACATGGGAAGGAAGATCTAAACAAATAACCAACCCCAAACCAAACACGACTGGAGGAGGTGGCTTCAGTCAGTACTGGTCAAATTGTGGAGGGCAGGGGAAACTGTGACTACTGAGAGAGCTTATGAACTGAGAGTGTTGCTTCAATAAAGCAGAAACACAGTGTACAAGGGAGTTTGCTGAGGGGGCGTGGTCGGAACAGCCTTCCTTCAGTGACATGGTTTCCACATCTATGTGGACCTGGCATGATCCAGAAGAGCAGGTCCTTCCCTGAGACTCTGTCCAGCCAACCCTCTGCTGGAGGCCAGTGCTATCCACCCCACTTCAGTCAGTCAGTTCCCAGTAAGAGCTGACAACCTGTGACTTGCAAATTATGGCCGAGGTGCCTCCTCAGTCCCTGCCAGCCATATGAGCCCTACTGAGAGAATCAGGGAATCGTGGTGAGTGAACAGATGGAGCCAAGACCCTGTCTGGGCAGAAGATAGACCTGGCCAGCACTACAATTAGGAGCCAGCCAAGCTAGGCTGGTGAGCATCTGAGGCCTCCTGGCCAGGAGGACGGGATCCAGGTCTTGAGGCGTTTGCTAATTGGCTCCAGCATCCAGACTCTGAAGTCCTCTCTCCTCCTGTGAACATTCCTGAATTGGAGATAGGAAAGCTATTGTATAAATTGCTTTTCAGAACTTTCCAGAAGCACCTCTTGGTCTCTCCCTCAGGGAAAGAGAACCTCTGATTCAGGAACCTGTGGAGCCTCTGTTATCATGGGGCAGATGCTGCCTCCCTAGGGATGTTGAAGGCCAAAAATAGCCCTCCCGAGTCCCTGGTTAGCCTCCACTCAGTGAGCTGGGCCATTAAGCTGCTCACCCTGTTGTGTGAACGCAGGGTCCATGGGAGAGTGAAGGCTGGAGAGGAAGGGGGTTCGGGTGGGGGGATGAGAGACTGACCACAAGAGCACAGGCACTGTGACATCCTGTTCTGTTTTGTAAGCTGACGAACCAGGAATGAGGTAGAGCATCAGACTGCAGGCAGAACAGATGTTCCAGCTGACAGGCCTGTGGAGAGAGGATTCCTTCTCTGTCTTTGTTCTATTCACGTTCTTAGTCATTCGATGGGCTGACTCCCCTGTCTGACTTACTGAGTCCAAACATTGAGGGCTGCTTTCCCCAGGAATGCCTTCATTGACACCCTAGAGATGATGCTTAACCAGTGCCGAGCCTGAGCAGAAGTCAACCGTTACATTGCTGGCGTGGTCCTTGCAGGGATCCTGGAGCCTCTAAGTTGTAGCATATGCTGCTCCTTTGCCTACACCCTTGCTTCACCTGTGGAAAACTCTCTCCACTTTTGAGATTGCTTTGGCGGGAAGCCATTTCTAACTGCTATAACTCGACCAAATACTCCGATGCGTCCCATCTCAGGTCCCCTAGTTCAGAGCAGCAGCTGGGCAAAGCAGTCAGCAGGATACATGTCTGAAAAATGAACTCAGCCCTGGAGGGTGGCCCTCTGGCCATTTCTACTGTCATAGCCCAGGCCTGCTGCCCCATAGCCCAGGTCCTGACCCATCAGAGGTGGATGAGCTTGGCTGAAGGAAGGAAAGTGGGAGGGCCCATTCTTCCCCGTTGTCTGCCCTAGAAAGATCTACCAGGACATGGGAGCTTAGTGGGAGCCTGGAGCAACCTTGTTAGCCACCAGGCCCTCAACCTGCAGACCTAGCTTGTGAGTTTTCTCCCACTACATAGTGTGAGTAGGGGCACTGTCTGTGTGTGTGCATGTTGCAAATGTGAGTACATGCTGTGTTCTTGTTACGCAGGTGAGCACGTACATGTGGGAGCTTGCATTGAATTGGCATGCAAGTGCTCATTTGTTGCATGTGTAAACATACATGACATGTGAATGCCATGTGTGTGTCTGTGTATGTGTATGTGTGTCTGTGTGTATCTGTGTCTGTGCATGTGTCTGTGTGTGTGTGTGTGTGTGTCTGTGTGTGTGTCAGTTCATATCATCATGTACCACTGCTACAGACAGTAACCATCAAAGCTGGGCCAATGAGGCAGGTCCAAGAGGACGGAGCATCCTACCTGGGATGCATGACCTGAGATGTCTTGGGATGATCACCTGACCACAATCGCTCATTGACTTAGTTATTGATCATGGGCCAAGAGCAGAGGCCACAACGGTGACAAATGTAGAGCATTTTGCAGCAGCTCGCTCGGTATTCTACCCTGGCAGAGGGGAACAGGGTACGCTGGGATAGAGCTAACTCAACGGTGCAGAACTTGCTTCCAGAGAGTACTCCCACCACAGGTTAAAGGCAGGGCAGCTGAGTTAGAGGTATTGAGCAGAAATTAACCTGCAGGAGCTACCCCTGTCTGCTGGACCCTAGGCCACTCGGCCTCACCCTGTTTGACACTGCCAGCCAACAGGCTGTGACAATGTGGGTCCAGTGTGCAAGACAGCTCAAGCCTCTAGGATGGTGGCCTGTGCCTGCTGACCAGGGAGACATGGGTGCCCGTAGATGCAGGACAAGAAGGAAGTTTTTCTATCTCAGACTGGCATAGCTTGCCTGACCAGAGCAGTTCACAAGGACAGTGGTGGCACAGTGAGGCCTCTCTTATACTGCCCTAGTCTTTTCTGGATTCCCTCCTTCTAACTTCCCTGAGATTACATTCAAATGTCTCATTGGTACTTATTCCTTATCTTGGGTTCTGCTTTCTGGAGAGTTCACTGTAGGTGAGTATTGAGGGTAAAGCCAGTCCAAAGGAAGAAGTCACACAGAGCTCTACACGGGACACGGATGGCACTGTGGGACACGGATGGCACTGTCACTGTGCTGGCCATCTATGGTCAAAACCCACCTCACTGTGGAGATGCCAGGATTTGCTGGGCATGTCAAATTCTGAAGTGACACAGAGGCTACCATGGCTCAGGGTAGTTGGGTGTCAGGAGGCACTGCCCCAACAGTACAGCCCATGGGACTGTCCTGGCCCCAGCTGGCTTCTGCTCCACAGCTCTTAGAACAAGAACCATTGGAGGAGAAGCCACCCAGGACCAAGAACAAGAATCACAAAGTCAAGACAGGATGTTCATCTCACTTCTCACAGACAGGCCTCCCACTTCCGGGGAGTCTGTGCAGTTCAGACGCACAGCCATTTGTTTCTGATTTGCTGGGTAGTGTGTACTGGCCAGGCTGCCCCGGGCCCTTCTGACCTCTTCCTCTTTGTTTCTTGGCTTCCTTTGCTCCAAGTCAGGAAACCATGTTTTTATTTCTTTTTAAACAAGGCCAATGAACTGGAAAGCATGGAGTTCAAGTTCAGGTCAAAACAACTAACATATCCAGCTGTGGGTGCGAGGTGGGCTCACAGCTCCAGCCGGGCTATTCTAACCCCTCAAACAGGGACACGCTCATCCTCTCCCATAGACATGTGAGTATACACACTGGACAAGCACACATGTACATGTGCACACACTAAACATTTGCACATACACACTTGAGGATACATGGATATACAGTGCACACATCCACAGACTTGTGTACATACACACATGAGTGCCCACATAGTCACATACACAGACTTATATGTGTACACACCACACACATTCACATATATATGTACACACAACATATATGAGTGTACACATACACACATGCACACACACACACAAAGAGAGAGAGAGAGAGAGAGAGAGAGGAATGCCGAATAGCTCCAGTTGCCCGTTCCTTACTGCACAGAAGGAAGAAGCAGGTAGTGGCCTAGGTGGAAGTGTGGCTGATCCTGGGGTCTGCTGTGGCTCTGGGTCTCTTAGCACCAAGGAAGCAGCAGCTGCTGCTGTTTGCTAAGAGTCCAGGCATGCCTCAGTCTCCATGGATCCCCAGTAGGTTCAGCTGAAGAAACTGAGGCACAGCGGGCAAGTAAGGAAAAGCAAGCCCACAACAATGTGGTGGCTCTCCATTCATAAGATAGTCTGCTTCTCTATCAGCTTGGCAGGGCAACAGGGTGCCCAGATATCAAGTCAAACATCATTCTGGAGGTGTGAGGGTGATGTCCTCACTGGAAGCCGTGGACGTTTAGCTATTAGGGTTAAAGAGTTACCGTGAGTGAGCTCACATATCAGAACGTAGAGGTCCTAAGCCCCAGGAGGAGGGGAAGTTTGGGGATGCAGCTGTGCTAAGTGGCTAGAGACTGTAACTCTGCAAAGTACTGCCGATGGGGTAAGAGGCGGGCGGGAACCCACAGTTAGGGCTGTAAGTCGCTGTTCCACGCCAGATCGGCTCCCAGCCACGTACCTTTGGCTTAGGCTGGCATCTGGTTTTGGAGAATCCAGAATTTAAAAACAAACAGACGAACCTGCCTTGACTTGCTGCTTGCACTCTCTTGAATTCACTCTTACTGGGTAAATCTCATTTCTCACACAGCGCATCCAGGCAGGGCTCCCTGTGGGCCAGCCAGAACTAAAAGCCAGAGGTGGGTCACAGAAAGCAGAAGGTAGAGGTGGGCAGAAACTACATGCAGTAGGTTGAAGATCAGGGATCCAGCCCCAGCCTGTCGTCTCTTGTAGACTATTGCTCCCAGCCTGGCCTGCTTCCTTGTCACCACAAGAGCATCTTTGCCTCAGCCAATTATGTCTAAAGGTCTGCCCTGTGCTGAGGGCGTCAAAGAGAACAACTCTAGTCCCTATCCTGGGTCATGGAGACCCTCTGGATTTTGAAGTCTACGCAGAAGTTTTGTAGGCTCCTTGAGATATAGACTGCACACTGCTGAAGGACACAGTAGAGGGGCCGTGTGTTATGGGCGGAGAGCTGGCCAGGCTCTTCCAGGAGGGTGACTTGCCGCGAACCTTGACCCCAAGGCCCTAAAAACGCAGTCACAGCACTTGTTGTCCTTGCTCAAAATGGGTTGGAGGAATCTCAGAGGGTATCTCACAAAGGCCGTGGGAGGAAGAGGTCTAAATGGATCGGGAGTCCCATTTGCCAGTCATCCATCCATCTACTCATACCAATCCATTCATCTGCCCACCCACCTAGTCATCCATCCATCTGGCCACTCGTGCAAAACTCTTCACCCACCTGTCCAGTCATCTACCTGTCTATCCGCCCAACTGCTCATCCGCTCATTTACCTGGTCATCCAGCCATCTATGCACTCAACTGCCTATCCATTCATCCATCTATGCAGTCATCCATCCAAGTATCCATTCAACTATTCATTCGTTCATTCACCTACCATACAGCCACCTATCTGTCTATCCACGCAACTACCCATCTACCCATCCACTCCCTGTCATGAAACCATTTATCCACTCATCTACCTTTCCATCCACCTACTCTTCTATCTACTCAAAGACCCATCCATTTATCTACCTGTTCATATGTCTATCTATCTATCTATCTATCTATCTATCTATCTATCATCTATCCACTCATCTTCCTGTCCATCCTTCCACCTATCTATTCCTTAATCTATTCCCTCAACTACTCCCATTAAGCCATCCATCCACTCACTCATTTATCCACCTCTCTGTCAACTAACACACAGGTCCAGGAGCCCTACTATGGTCTAGGCCCTGTCACACTCTAAAGAAACACATTCTGGTCTACCTCCATAGATGTGGCCACAGACCGAGAGGGAACAAGCCACAGCTCAAAACAAAACAAAACAAAACAAAACAAAACAAAACAAAACAAACAAAAAAACAGTGCCTGGCTGAGAGGAACAGTAGGTGAACAGCCTGGCTGGGAACACGGGTGGGGCTCTCCACTCTCCTTAGTCACTTGGTTCTTTCCTTTTCCTTGACATAACAAACAGTGCTCAGGCCTTGAAGGGCCAGCCTGTGATTATGTGTGACTGCAGGTGGCCTGCCTGTCTATGAGAAAGCTACTCTCCATGGGTTGATGCACAGTGCAAACCCTGGGAGTGCAGGTGGGGAAGACAGAACCAGCGGCACTGAAGCACTTCTCCAAATTTCATTTCCTTCATTCTTTTCTCAAGTGACAAATGCCTATGGCCACAGATCCCCCAGGGAGAACTTGGAAGAACATTCACACTGGAGATCTAGAACTCGCCCAAGGCTGACCAAGGCCACAGCCTCTCCTGAGGACTAAATGTCTGCTGCCCCTCTCTCAGAATGAAGAAGTACACTCCCCAAAACTAGGATCCTCGGAAGATCTAGAACCTGCATAGCCATCCTGAGGTGACAGCCACAGACCTGGCTTTGGGCATGCTGGCACGTGACAACCCAGAGACAGGCCAAGAAGCTCATGAGTGACCCTAGGCATGTATCCACTCTAAGCCAGAGGCAAAGGCAAAGTCGGTAGCCAGCATCTGGCCCTAGGGAACCAACAGGCAGGATCTGTTTCAGGAAGCCAGAATCCTCCACATGCTCCCTCAGACACTTTGGGAGTGACACCGATGATGCCTGACCTTCTGGCAGCTCCTCCCACCCCATCTGGCAAGGAGCAAGCTCATTCCAGAGAGAGGAGAGGGGATGGGGTGACCTGAGCATTTCTGCACTGCCCCTTGGAAGACTCTGAGAGCTGAGAGTCAGATTTTCTTGACCAGGTAGGAACTGAGCTAGGATCGGTAGAGTGACCTTGTCTTGGAAGACTGAAGATGGCAAAAACCCCAGGAGATGGTGGCAGGCCCAGGGTCCAGTGGGTTGGTCCCTTCTGTAGGTTGCTAGGCCTTGAGGTATGAGTTCAAGACTGGTTTTGGGTCCCTGAGTGCTCAGCATGCACAGGAGCTTCTAGAAGCAAGGGTGGCTCTCATCCCTGACACTGCTGAGCGGCAAGTAGGGCTGTCAAGGTGGGGCCATATTTCTAGGATTGTGATCTCCAGAGACAGCCTGTGAGAGAGCCAGTGACCACTGGAGCAAGGCAGGGCAGACCAGCTTCTGAGGAGAGGTCTGAGCTCTCTCCACTCACCACAGTAAAGCCCAGAAACGACCAACACTGGGTTCCTTCACACCCAGGAGTCACCGCTGGGTATAACATTTCCAGAAGATGCCGGATTAGAGGCTGCCGCTGTTTGTTCCCTCCCCTACCCAGACCACCCTCTGGGGCCCAACCATTTGGCTCCTCCGACCTTCATTTCTCCTAATTGGCCCATCTAGCACTTCTGACACCAGGGCTGTCTGTTTCCTGATGCTCTCAAACATCCACTGCTAGACAAGGAAACAAAGAACATGGCAAAATAGTTCCTTGGTGGATGCTGGAAAGTGGCTTGCTTGCCACCTCTGGTCACAAGGGGCAGCTGTGGTAGAAGGAAGTTCAGACAATGGTAGAAGAATGGGAAAGACTTGAGATCACAGGCATACTGAGATTCAAATAGGAGAATTCAGAGCCTGAAGCAAGTGTATGTTGACATTCCATAGCCTAGGGCATAGAGGGGTAGGAGTAGTACCAAGCAAGATGCCAAGCCACTCATGGCCTACACTGATGCCAGGAGGAGAAAGGCAGAATGGTCACACTCTGCACATGGGGACCCCAGGGTAGGGACCACTCACAGGAGGATGTGTACTGTACTTCCTGGTTAGGAGGCATATGGGTGGGGTGTTGTTTGCCCAGGGCTACCTCCTGTTATCTGAGCATGGATGTCACGCCCTCAGCTGAAGGGCTGCCAGTTGCAAGCGAGGTGGCTAACAAGAGAAAAATGGCACCTCAAGGTTGCCAAACACACTGTGCAAGCCCTTGCCTCAGAGGCTTGGCACGTAAGAGGTGGGCATCCTCAGAGGAGAAACCTTCCTCTCTGAGCTCGCTGTGAAATGGGCACCATAGACCCTTCCTGCAGGGTGGACTCCTTGCTTCCCAAGGCTGCTGTAACTAGATAAGCCAAGCATCCTGAGAGAGCAGCTCTGCTGCCAGAGCCCAGAGTAGGACACACTCCCTCCCCAGGCTCAGGAGAGAGGTTCTTCCCTCGTGTCTCCCTCTCCTAGGACTCCAGCTGTCCCCAGCCTATGGCCATAGCACTCCAAGAGCTGACCCTCCCCCACAAACTCGTCTATGTCTTCATGTCTCTGTAAAGACATGTTTTGGACTTGGGGCCGCTTGGGCAGCCCAGGAACACTGTGTCCAGAGACTCAGCAGCATCACATCTACAGGGATATCTTTCTAAGTTCACACAGCAGCAGCTTTCTGGGGTGGGAACAGGCACAATCCTTGGTCCATGACAGGCAATGAAGACGCATAACACACGCTTGGCCTTGGTGCTGTGCCAGCCTCACCGGGCCACCACTTCCTCACTCTTCCAGTCCAAAGACCCCAGAGTCCATCTTATTTCAAGGTGTAAGTCCCCTCAGAACTGTAGTGTGACCCACAGGATCAAATCACACTTCCTGCCCTTGCTTTCTCAAGTTTCCCAGTGAAAAGAACTCAGGAACCTAGGATCGCCCCAAAGCCTTGCTCAAGTACCTATCCTAGCATTCCCTCATAGCTGCTGAGGTCAAATGACCAGTCTTCAGGAGTATGTCCCCATCCAACATCATATATCCTAGAACTCAGGGTGGTGTGGTCTGTGGAGAACTGTTGAGGAGAAACCCAAAGGTTTCAT
Source organism: Apodemus sylvaticus (assembly GCF_947179515.1). Taxonomy (NCBI): domain Eukaryota; kingdom Metazoa; phylum Chordata; class Mammalia; order Rodentia; family Muridae; genus Apodemus; species Apodemus sylvaticus. The sequence goes on from NC_067482.1 coordinate 75,822,731, forward strand.
AAGAAAACAGACCGACAGCACTGCATGGATGGGTCCAGGCTTCCCTTCTGAGCCCTGTGCCCACCAGCACCTACCCATGACCCTGAGCCCTGTGCCCACCCACACCTACCCATGCCCCCTGAGTGCTGTGCCCACCTGTTCCTACTCATCTGCGCTCTCCCCTTGTGTCCTGGGTCTTCTCACTGGCTCCTAGCTGAGGTTTGCTCTGTAGGAAACAAGTTATGGAGAGAACAGTGTCTCCTTTGCCATCCTTTGCAGTCTTCTCTGTGAGGGCTTTCCCACCTGCCTCTGCTGGTCTCAACCTGTCCCTGCCTGTCTATACCTGTCCCATTGCCAGACTGGGTTTTCATAAGTCACCTATTGGGCTATCCTCTTCCATTCGCTCAGATTTAGGATTCTCACAAACAAAACTGGAGGCACCCAGGCCAGCTCCTATCCGCTATATTCTGAGGAGCAGGCATTTCTCTTCCAAGGGCAGTGGTGGTGACTGGAGAGAAACGGACCACCTGGAGTATCTCCTCTCAATACTGGCTGCAGGACTATTGATTAGCTCCCTACCCCTTGAAACTATGTGCACCCTATGGGGGTAGATAACAGTCTCCCCTCTGTCAGAGTTGAGGAGAGACGACTTGGAAAGGTTACGCCACATACCCTAGGTTATACAGTTTAGAAGCAGCAGGTTAGAGGTTGTAGTCCTGTCTGTCTGAAAGTAAGGCCTCTTGTCTTACTTCGTGGAGAGTTCTGTCTCCAGGGCACTTAGGGGAAATCAGGGCCGCAGACAGCCCTAAAGCATCTTGGGAATTAGCAGAAAGTTCTGAAACTAGGTTAGGAAATAATAATTAGATACCTCCTGAGGTGGGGGGACTAAGCTGAATAAAAATTCAGGTCAGGACGCCTGGGGATGCCTGTCTCTTCCCCTAAGATAAACACAGCCTGGGAGTGATACTGGATCCCTGGGAGTCCAGGCCGTGGAGTCCTAACCAGCAAAATCTGTTTCTCCCCCTCCCTGCAGACCTGGTGTGACCACAGAGTAGCCCTGTTCCTGCCACTCTGCCAGGCCTCACAGGCTCCCAGCCCACCAGTCAGCCAGCTAACACAGTCCACTGGAGGCTCTTCTAGAAAATGGACCCCTTATCTCTTCTTTCCCTAAAGTGTGTCCCAACCAGGAGAGGCCAGGCACTCTCCCTCTCTAGTGCCTCTTAGTGACTCTGATGACGCTGTGATGGCTAAGCCACACAACCGAAGTGGCCATGACCACACAGCACCATTGTGTCACCCTCAGGGCCTTTCTACATGGCGCAAAGGTCAGAAAGAAGGCCCAGGGCTCGGTGGCCACAGCTTCTGCATGGCAGGTCACTCCCGGGGAGCCCTCCAGACTCATTCGCCTATGGTTGTGAGCACCTCACCATAGCTGACTACAGAGCTGGAGCCCTGACTGGCTCCCACACGGCTGGGGATCTTGTTCTCATGTTGTCATCTGGTCCTGTGACATCTGTACTCACAGCATGACAAGCATTAGAGAGGTCACCTATAAGGACTGGTCACCTGTAAACAGTGGAGCTCCCCAGGCATACGCAGGCCTTGGAAGAGAGTGGGTAGGTGGGTGCTCGGTAGTTCCAGCATGGGTGAATGGGATGTAAACCAGACTGTGGGAGGTTGGGCGAGCAAGGAGGTGGGTGAGCAGGGAGGTGGGCAAGCAGGGAGGTGGGTGAGCAGGGAGGTGGGTGAGCAGGGAGGTGGGTGAGCAGGGAGGTGGGCGAGCAGGGAGGTGGGTGAGCAGGGAGGTGGGTGAGCAGGGAGGTGGGCGAGCAGGGAGGTGGGCGAGCAGGGAGGTGGGCGAGCAGATGGCTACTTGGATGATTTGTGTGCAGGTTTTTCTGTGGCTTTTTAAGATTTATTTATTTTGCAATCCTGAAGGTCAAACCTAGGACCTCACATATGATAGGCAAGCATTCCAGCTCTGATCTAGACCCCCAGCCCAGTAGTAGCATTTTTTAAAACTTTGATTTCTTGTGAATTTCATATCATGCACCCCATCTCCTGTCCCTTCATAACCACCTTCTGTCCTTGCAACCTCCCCCCCCCCAGAAGAAAAGAAAATAAGATAGAATAATAATAAAAACAAATCTCATTGTGGAAGCTGTAGTGTGTCACAGTGTGTCGTACAGTGAACCCTTCTGTCCACACATGTTTACTTGCAAATGTTCATTACAATGAGTCATTGGTCTGGTCCAAAGCCTCTGGCTTCTGCTACACCTTCAATACCGGATCCTCACTGGGACTCCTCCCAGGACTCACAGCAACCCAGAAGGTGATTATTCAAGTACAATCAACTATGTAGCATTTAACCTCCAGTGATGTCACGCTGCTGTTGTTGCTGCTCTGTGCCATGGAGATCCTGCAGCTTTGGGTCTGCAAGACCAGCCCCTTTACTCGCTCCAGTACATCAGAGGAGGTGTTGGGGTGGGCCAACTCAGAGCCCTGGATCTGGGCCTCGGAGGTAACTGGGTTGGTCAGCCGGCCAGCTCTCCTGCACCCACACCATGATGAGCTCTCCAGCACTGCTCTGGCTACGTCACCCAATGCTGCAGCCTGCAAGGGTCAGGGCCAGCTCTCCCGCTCTCATGCCCTTGGGCTGGCTCACCACCAGGGCCAGCTCTACTATGCTGCCCGGGTAAGGTGCAGCCCTTAGACATCACATGGTTCCAGGCAGCAGCCAGATCAGGGACGTCCCTATGGGCTTCGGTGGGAACAGGGGCCATGGACATCAACAGACTGCTGCTGCTGCATGACCTCAGATCCAGATGTGGCCCTCAGCACAGCATGCGCCGGGACTTCGCTTCCCCATGACCTCAGGTGGCAGGGCAGGCTCCTCATATGAGGCTGTTCCTCTCCGCTCTCATGTTTCCAGTCCCATCTCTTACAGTACTCAAACTGGGCATCTTTTTCTCTTCCATCTTTCCACCACACACAGCACACACACACACACACACACACACACACACTGTGTGGGCTTTCCCACCTGCCTCTGCTGGTCCCAACCTGCCTGTCTATAGCTGTCCCCTTGCCAGACTGGGTTTTCATAAGTCACTGTGTGTGTGTGTGTGTGTGTGTGTGTGTGTGTGTGTGTGTGTGTGTGTGTAGCCATGTGCCTGGGCCATAGCACTAGGGTGGAAGTCAAAGGATAACTTTTGAAAGTTAGTTCTCTCCTCCCACCATGTGGGTCCCAGGGATTGAACTTGGATTGGAAGGTTTGGTGGCAGGCACCTCTAACTGATGAGCCATATCGTTGGCCCCAAGTCCCTCTTTTTTGAAATAACATTTTTTATCCTATTTTTTGAGCATTAATTTTTTGGGGGATTTTTTTTTTTTGAGACAGGGTTTCTCTGTATAGACCTGGCTGTCCTAGAACTCACTCTGTAGACCAGGCTGGCCTTGAACTCAGAAATCTGCCTGCCTCTGCCTCCCAGAGTGCTGGGATTACAGGTGTGTACCACCACTGCCCAGCAAGCATTTATTTTTAAGTTGTGCTTTTCTTTATTGTGGCACATGACTTCCCTGGACAGACATGAACATATTTACCACAGGTAAGACACCTCTGACAGGGTAACGAAGTGATTGCTCTCAGACCTTGCTTGGAGAAGCGGTGCTTTTGCTAGAGTTATTTGGGGTGTCATGAGCAACCCAAAGGTAGCTGCACGACTGAAAAGCCCGCCCCAAGACAAATGGAATATTTGGCAAATATTTAGAAATCTAAACCTAAAAAGTTTTAAGAACTGTTTCAAAGCTGACTGCGGCAGCTCACGACTCTAATCCCATCACTTGGGAGGAAGAGGCAGGCAGATCTCTGAGTTCAAGGCCAGCCTGGTCTACATCGTGAGTTCTAGAATAGCCAGGGCTACACAGAGAAACCCTGTCTTGAAAACCAAGGCAAAAACAAAACAAACAAAACCAAAAAGAACTGTGTCACACACATACAAAATGAGAGCAGAGGTGGTGTTGGAGGGGCTTGGGGCTCAGTCACTTGGGGTTCACAATCATCTGTGCACTTGAAGATACACAGATGGCTTTCCTGAAATCCCCCTGCAGTTGGATGTATCCTAAGAAAAGACCCAAATTCTTAAAATCTTCTTTATTTTTCCTCTCTACATAGCCCTGGCTGTTCTGGAACTTACTCTGCAGACCAACCTGTTCTTGAACTCACAGAGACTCACCTGCCTCAGCCGCCAAGTGCTGAGATTAAAAGGTGTACACCAATATGCCCAGCTCTTGAAGTTTCTCAGTCTGGAGGAGGTTGGAAGTGCCTGGCAGTCCTTTCCACAGAGGCTGAAGGAACGGTTTGATGCTGTTTTGATGGACAAATCACTTGGCTTTACTCCCGAGATTCACTCTATATACCAGAAGCTCACTGTGTAGGGCCCTGTAACCAAGTCTGCATCTTTCATTATCATCTGAAAAGCCTCGATGATAATATGGAATATGTCCTAAGCAGAGATGGCTCACACAGCTCTTTGGCCTTTTAAAAGGATGCCTAATGATTAATTTATTAAATCATTGATGTCTTTCCAAAGGGTGGATCTTACATTTAGAAGACCAGGTTTCAGCTAAGAAAGCTGAAAGCTTTAATCAATTTTGACAATTTGTAAGTACTATTTGTTATATGGTTCCCAAACTAGAGGATTGGGAATCACAGGCCCAGTGACAATTTGTGCAGCGGGACCCAATTTTATAAGCAGATTTAAATATTTGTCCAGTAAAGTGAATTTCATAATCAGATAACTTCGCTGGAATATCTCAAATAAGAGAAATTCTTTCTAATAGAATTCTTCTTACATATTGTGAGGGCTTGTGGGAAGAGAAACCGCAGCCTAGTGGGAAGCCTTCAGACTCAGCACCAAGACCCAACACGATGTCTACATGACAGATGAATTTCAATAAGACACCATCATGAGGTTTCAAATGCTCTCTTTGGTAAAGACAAACATAAAATCCTTGTTCTATATACTAGATTTTTTTCCCATAAATTTAAACCTTATGTTACCAAGCAAAATGTTAAGTTTTAGTTTTATTTCAGAATATTTAATTTTGAACTCAGAAAATGCTTTAGATAAGCTTAGATTTTGAAATATTTTTGACAAAATATTTTGAAGTTAGACAAAATTATTTTAGTATGAAAACGATACCTTCTGGTTTTACATCCTTATCAATAAGATTAAATATTTATTTCTGTATATATTATGTAAATATGCATGCCAATTTTCATTTTTACTTCCAAGTAATCTGATTTAGGAGAAGATTCAGGAAGAACATAGTTTTAAGCCTTTTCTCTACACATTGGTAATTTATGAAAAAATACTTGTTGCAGTCCCAAATACATAACAAAAAACTAGCAGAGACAAGGTGTCATCTGGGGTGTGCACAAACAAGTTAGGACTGCCCGAGTTTGTGGCTAAACTTAAGGGCATCTTCATAAAGCTTTCAACAGGCAAGTCTAGGGCTTGACTTTAAGATCCTCAGATTCCACAGTTAACTCTTACATGCCTGCATTTCCACCTGCTCTGGTTCAAATAAGGACCCAAGAAAACCGGCTTTTTTTTTTTTAGAAGAGCCACAGACAGACAATAATCTTGTACATTAAAGCCCTAAGTTCAAAGCCATCCTTAAAATGTTTATACACACTTTAAATTAGGCATGCTGAGAATAGTAATTTTAGTATACAATAAGTTAAAAAATGTAAGACAAAGAAGCCACAGATTTGGCACTTAATTACTTTTAAGAATTCAAGGAGTGCATTGAGAGATCACCCATGCTGGCTTAGACAGAAAATGACAGGTTAAAAACAGTTCCATTAATTTAGAGTACACTCTTCATAGAAACAGTGTAGGAAATTGCACATCTTGGGTAAAGCCTCCTCCGATGACAACACGAACTCAGGATGTGAAAATGCTACATAGATATAAGATAGCATTTTTCTCATTTTAATTCATTATTTTTATGTGTATGAGTGTTTTACCTGCATGTATGCTGGTATGCCATGTGTGTGCAGTGCCCACAGGAACCAGAAGGTGTCAGATACTCCCAGAACAGAGTTACAGATGTTGTGAGCCCTATGTGGATGCTGGGAACTGAACCTGGGTCCTGCGGAAGACGAGACAGTGCTTTCAGCCACGGAGCCATCTTTCCAGACCCTTTCCCAGTTTTAAAAACCCGAGCAGCAGAGAGGAAGATTCCTTTGAAAAATAAAGGTTTCTAATGAAAGTCATAAATTCTGGTTTTTTAGATCATTAGGGTGGTCTGAAATACCTTACCAAATTCCAGTGGGTCCTGATGTGGTGTGGGAATCTCCATCATCAAAATTTCAGCTTTTTTTCAGCTTCAGTTTTTAAGAAGCGTAGATGGCCTAAGGACCATCTTCCCTCCGTGCTTTATGTGAAGAGGCCATGTCATCTTTTCCTGTGATACAGAATTTGTTCCCCATGGGGATTACTGAGAAAATAATTGGGGGAAAGGGGGCACCATCAGAGGACAGGTGAGAGTCAGGGGCTCAGCAAAATTAGGTTCCCCAAGACTCCTCTTGAGTTCTTGTACAACCTCTAAAATGTGAGTCTTTAACACCCCCTTTCAATGTTTAAATATAACTCCCTAACTCTTAATTCCCACCCCTGTACTTTTTGTGTCCCTTCTTGGTGTCCTATACTAACTGCAGAGCGGGGTGTGGTTTGGGTCAGACAGGTGTGCCCTTTTGGGAGGGGCTCCCTCAGCTCTCACCTCAAGGCTGGCTCCCGCTGAGGCTTGAACTTACACATACGGGAACTTAGGGACACTGAAGATACTGATCAACCCTCACGTGAGTTTTCCAAGTGGAGCTAAGAAGGCTCCTCAGACCCAGGAATAGGGCGTGTTAGGTTGTCTTCCCTACGAGGCTGCTCGATGTCCTAGGAGCTATCCACACGGAGGAAGCTTTGACAGAACTGTGGGGACTGTCTGGGAACTTCACAGTAAGGCAAGACTTCATTCCTAAGTCCTCCAGTGTGGGGCTGCAGAGACAGCTCAGTGGATAAAGTCACTTGCCACCAAGCCTGAGGCTTGAATTTGATTCCTAGTATCCACATGGTAAGGGAGAACTGTCTCCAGCGAGTTGCCCTCTGACCCACACACACACACAGACACACACACACACACAGACACACACACACACACACACACACACACACACACACACACACGCTGTTTTGTTTTATTTTTTTAATTAAAAGACTAGTATGGCCTCCTCTGAAGAAGGGGATCTAATTGTGCCCTGGCCTCCTGTGACCAGCGCCCACCATTGTTCCTCAGGACAGTGTGGCTGGTGATTGTGACCTACTTTCTCTTCACATCAGGCCAGAATCTGCCTCCAGGTATTTCCTGTCCACTGGCCCAAGCCTTTCCCTAACTCAGACTGGTTTGATTTAAGCTTCCTGCAGGGTCAGCAGATTTGCAAACCGCAGGTTTCTTCAATTTCTTTGAAGAGGAAAAAAATAGAAAGGAAAATCATTTTCCAAAGTATTATCTTCCCCCCCAATCAATCAAGGCCGCCAGGCCTGGCTGAGACCCAGCATCTGCTGGACAGCGGATCCAGTGGCTTATACCCCAGAAGGGTCTGGGGAGGTTTAGATGTCCTGCCCCAGGTCCCTACTGGCTCTGCCCGCCAGCCCAGGAAGAGATCTGGCCCAGTTGGATGGGAGGGAGTTAGCACCTACTCATTACTCCACACTGCTCCTGATGCAGGCAGGAGAAACACCCAGAGTGCCCTGTCAGGGGGATGGAGCTCCCACCAGGTGAGGTCCCACCTCTCTGCTTAGACTCAAGGACTTAGACCCACTGAGAGGTCCAGCCTGGGCTCCTCCTGAGCTGGCTGCACTGAGAGACCCCAAACAAGAGGCTTCCAGCCTTGTAGGGATCACCTGTGCAGGACCCTGGAAGGAACAAAGGAGACAAGAACAGCAAGGGATGACATACTGAGACCTGTCTCTCTGCATCCTTCCCCCAGGAAGTGTGCTTGCTTGCTGGGTTATCAGAGAGATCCACAGCAGGCATCAAACAGTCAGCCCCCATCCTTGACCACTCAGCATAACCCTAGCAGACCAGGTCCCCAACCCAGTCACACACTATCCCAGCCAAGTCTGCCTGACCTCATTCACAGCCCCATGAAGACCTGACATTAGGGTCCCACCTCTGTCCTGGACCCTGTTCCAGCCTCACACTCCACTCCTTCCTGGGAATGCCCCTCCCCCTTTCCCAGAGGTTGGGAGGGGCATCTGCTGTCAGCTGGGGAAACCGCTGGTCAGTGGCTGCTGTGATCTCACCTCCACGTCCCTTCGGCCTCTTCCTGTTGACATCCTCGTTATACCCTCGGCCAGAGCAGCAACCAGCTTGGACTCCATCCCTGATATTTGGACTTCAGAGCAGCACGGCCCTCATAGGTCTGCCCTTAACTTTGCAGGTGGACTTCACCTTCAGCTGCGCTGGACAGATGCTGAGGGGGCCCACCAAGGCCCTGCTGGCTCCATGCACTCAAGGTTTGGCCTTCAGGAGGCCATGAAACAACCCCCCAGAGAATGGGAGAACAGCAGGGGATTACAGAGTTCCCACGATCAGCACCCACTCAATCCCCTGCCCCAACCCCAGGGAGCAACAGAGAGTTCCTCCCTTCCACCAGAGCAAAGTAATGGGGGACCCTATGCACCCCAGATTGGATCAGTCCCCCTCAGATTGCCACCTCCCCTCAACTCCCATCATGGAAATCTCTCAGCTCCCACACAGCTGAGGGAAATGGGCAGATGCCCTCTGTTTCTTGCATGTTCGTAGCTCTATATCCCCCATGTTCCCCCCTGAGAGGTCTGCCCCTCACCAACCCATAGCTTCCCACTCAGAACAGGGTCATGGACACTCCAGTAAACCACCTCAGCACATCCTTCTACCCCCAAACGCTCTGTAGAAAGATGGTCCCAACTCTTACTAGTCTCCAACAGCTTCACCATTGAGGTAGAAACACACATACACAGCGTCCAGTGCTGCTGGCAGGGGGAGCAGTGGGGGGATCTAAGAGCAGATGAAGAGACTGTAAAGGCCCAGGGCTCAGGCTGGGCCTGAGCTAAAGAGGTTGCCATTGCCCTTCCCCTCTCCTCCTCCCCCACTTGAGCTCTGAACTCACTGCACCTGCAGCAGCTCTAGGCTCTTTATGAACTTAGACCTGACACTGTGTGTGTGTGTGTGTGTGTGTGTGTGTGTGTGTGCGCGCGCGCGCGTGTGTTTGTCTTTAAGTGGAGATTTGCATGCACATACCTAAGATCTGTTTTTCTCCCTACAGCCTATCAGCATATCTATCTTATTTATAAGTGACAGGTGATAAAGTGTCAGATGAACAAAGGCCTTTTCCAAAGGACCTTCCCCCCCTTCCCCATCTCCCTAACTCCCACTCCCCCTTCCCCACCCCCACCCCATCCCCTGTTAATCCCTGCAGCCTGCAGGCCTGGTTTCACATGGCAGAAGTCTTGAGTTATGATTCGGGAGGTGGATCTGACCTTGGATTTGGGGCAGTGTGACTCACAGGACCGAGGAAATCTCTGCTGGTGGCTGCAGCTCCACGGGCAGGGGGTGGACAGGCCGCAAGCAGAACTCTAAGGCTCTGCGCATCCACAGGAGGGGCTGAGGCAGGCTGTCATTTAGACGGCTCAAGGACAAGAGATGCCTCTAAGGAGGCTTTCCCATGGCAGGGGACAAGTCGTATGCTGGGGATGGGGGTGGGGTGGGGGTTTAGGACCAGCTCTGACGAACAGGAAAGGGTGGTGGGAATCACTTCCAGTCCTCTCTAACCATGACCTCCAAGGAATGTTGTCAGCTCAGTCATTGAGTTGGCAAAAGAAACCTCACCTGCCTGCAGCCTACCTCCTACCTGCCTCCACAGCCTCCCTCCCCCACCTGCCTCCACAGCCTCCCTCCCCCACCTGCCTGCACAGCCTCCCTCCCCCACCTGCCTGCACAGCCTCCCTCCCCCACCTGCCTGCACAGCCTCCCTCCCCCACCTGCCTGCACAGCCTCCCTCCCCCACCTGCCTCCACAGCCTCCCTCCCCCACCTGCCTCCACAGCCTCCCTCCCCCACCTGCCTCCACAGCCTCCCTCCCCCACCTGCCTCCACAGCCTCCCTCCCCCACCTGCCTCCACAGCCTCCCTCCCCCACCTGCCTCCACAGCCTCCCTCCCCCACCTGCCTCCACAGCCTCCCTCCCCCACCTGCCTGCACAGCCTCCCTCCCCCACCTGCCTCCACAGCCTCCCTCCCCCACCTGCCTGCACAGCCTCCCTCCCCCATCTGCCTCCACAGCCTCCCTCCCCCACCTGCCTGCACAGCCTCCCTCCCTCACCTGCCTCCACAGCCTCCCTCCCTCACCTGCCTCCACAGCCTCCCTCCCCCACCTGCCTCCACAGCCTCCCTCCCCCACCTGCCTCCACAGCCTCCCTCCCCCACCTGCCTCCACAGCCTCCCTCCCCCACCTGCCTGCACAGCCTCCCTCCCCCACCTGCCTCCACAGCCTCCCTCCCCCACCTGCCTGCACAGCCTCCCTCCCCCATCTGCCTCCACAGCCTCCCTCCCCCACCTGCCTGCACAGCCTCCCTCCCTCACCTGCCTCCACAGCCTCCCTCCCTCACCAGCCTCCACAGCCTCCCTCCCTCACTTGCCTCCACAGCCTCCCTCCCCCTCCTTCCTGCACAGCCTCCCTCCCCCATCTGCCTCCACAGCCTCCCTCCCCCTCCTTCCTGCAGCCTCCCTCCCCCACCTGCCTGCACAGCCTCCCTGAGCTTGATGTGGATACTGACCACAGAGCAAGTCACACCAAGGGAACACCAAGAGCTGAGAGGTCAGTCCAGTCACCTGCAAAAAGCTTGGGACCTGGACTGGGCCAGTCTCTAAAGCAGCCTGAGGGAGAATTGTAGCACATTCCCCACAGTGTCTAAGAGGTCTGCCTGGAGCTGGATGTGAGGCTCAGAGGAAAACTGGGGCTCCTATACAAAGTATCAGGGCAAAGCCCAAGAATGAGACTGCAATGGTCTGGTACATCTGGGGTTGTCCTCAGATGGGACCAGCACTGTAAGGCTGGTTGCTACAGGGGAAGGACAGGCTGTTGAGGGGGCTGGGGAAGGGTGACACCATCTTTGAGGGCAGGAGTCTGTGAGGAGCAGTACTAAAGAGCCCAGGGCAGGACAAGCAATATCCAAAGAGAACTGTCCCAGAGGCTGACTTCATCTGGGAGGTCAATTGTTGGGGGTGGGTGGGTCTTTGGTTTTACTGAGATGAAATTCACATTTGCTAATGTGTTTATTAATGGACTGACTGACTGGCTGACTAACTGCTGAACATCAAACTCCTTGTGCCCCCCACTGAGCTGCTTCCTCCACCCCCAACTCTTCCCATTCATGCCATTAAGGTTCACCATCATGGGCTGGAGAGAAGCCTTGGCAGCTCTGGGCACTCACTGCTTTATCGGAGCAGAATTCAGACGGCACCACCCACATCAGGCAGCTCACGGACCCCTGTAACTCCAGCTCCAATCTGATAGTCCCTTCTGGCCTTTATGATCACACGCAAACAGACAGACAGACAGACACACACACACACATTTTTTTTAAGTTTCTGGAATAAAAAAATAAAACAAAGCTCAGCACTAGCTGCGCTCCGGGTATTTGGTGCTGAGCACACCCCTCTTCTGTCTACTTGTACTACATTTTCATCTCCCCCAAAGGAAACCCCACACCCACTAGGCAGTAGCGCTCCATTCCCCCTGCAGCCCTGGTAGCCCGGGCTACAGTCTGTCCCTGTGCATTTGCCTGCTGTGGTCATCACAGTATCAGAGCATATATGCCCGCTTGTGCCCACCTGACTTATCTCACTCTTCATGAATGATGTCAAAGGCCAGCTATCTTCTGATGGGTGGGGGGTCCATCCTTCAGTGTGTTGTGCACACTGACCACACCTCTCATGTTTATGACAATGGGCATTTCCGTTTTTTTCTCTCTGTAGTGATTGTGTATGGTGTGGTAGCAAACTATTGGGACTCCTGTATGTTCTTGGGGTGATGAACTAGGAGTGGAATGGCTGGACAGAATTTCAGAGATAGCTTGTCTGGAAGATGAGAAAGACTGATGAAGGAGGGAGCGGTGGAGACTCAGCAGAGAGGCCTGGAGGGAGCAGAGCAGGGGAAAAGCTAGGTGTGGTGGGGGGGTGGGTGAGCAGCCTGGAAGAGCTCACGGAGATGGAGCTGCAGGGCAGGAGGTGCTGGAAGGCTCCTGAGTTGAGCCAAGGGAGATGGAACACCTGCCCTAGCTACTCCTTTCTCCTCTCTGGCCCTGGGAGAGTTCCGAGCCCTCAGGCCTCTGACAGAATTTGAACAGAGGGAAGTACCAGCAGCTGGGGCAGATTTTGTTCCTTTTGCACCCCAGAACCTACTACACACAGCTAACTTTGAGTCCTTCCCTGGGGATGCTGCCTTTCAAGCCCTTAGCTTCCCCTGACTTCCCTGCCTGCAGCCTGCACAGAACCACTTTCTCCAGTCCCTTTTCCCATTTGAGGTTTCTGCTCCAGCCTCTCTTGCTGGCCTTGCTTGACACAGAGGGGCGTCTGAAGGGCAAGCCCCGGGCCTGGGATGGCTTTCTGCCAAGTGCAGTGGGTGGACCAGTGTGTCAGACTTTCCTTCTCACCAGGACAGCATGTGGCCTCGCTCTTGGTGCCTGAAGCTTTCCTCAATAGCTGATCCAAGTTTCCTGGCATCTTCAACATCCTGGGATGTCCAATGCTAATTAAGAGTTGTTCTCAAAGCCTCACACACAACCCATTCAAGGGTTCTCTGCAGGGAAATGTCCCTGGTCTAATAGGATTTTTTTCTGGAACCTTGGTGAATCCCCTCATGACTCCATAACTCTTGCATTCTGCTGATGAAAAAAAAAACGTCACCATATGGATGATGCCAATGTCCACCGCCAGCTCAGAATGCAGATGGGCCTCTTCTGCCATGGCTGCAGGGGCTGAGTGTGTGCATGTGAAATGCGGGATGCATTCCTCCGGAGCACACATCAGGGTATCCCAACAGTGCTGTCTTTTCAGGCACCCATTTTTAGTTTCTATAAGATTTATTATCATACACATATGTGTATAGCCCTGAGAGTACATTTGTGTGTTGTGTGTTGTGTGTGTGTATGTGTGTGTGTGTGTGTGTGTGTGTGTGCCTACAGAGGCCAGAAGAGAGTGTCAGATCCTTTGACACAGTTGTGATCCACCATGTGGGTGCTGGGAATCGAACCCAGACCTTCTATAAGAGCATCCAATGCTCTTAACCACTGAGCCCACTTCAGCCCCCAGAGTCTTCTTAAAGGAAAGTCTGGAAATGAGTGTGCGTGTTCACGCCCTGGAGCCTTCAGCGCCTCTCGATTCTTGCTGTTGTTCTACAGTTTCTCCTTATCAGCTAACACTGGTTTTGTCCACAACTCTAACAGTGGACAAACTGACCAAACTTCCCTACCCCTCCCCTCATCTCTCTGCTGCACATCTTACTCTTCTCACTGCAAACCTGGCTAAAAGCAGCCACCACTAACCATGCCACAGCCTGGATGCTATGGGTATAGTCAGGGTTCTCTAGAGTCCCAGAACGTATGGGCAGTCTCTATATAGTTAGGGAATTTGTCGATGACTTACAGTCTATAGTCCAACTCCTCAACAATGGCCAGCAGCAGCTATGGATGCAAGTCCAGGGATTTAGCAGTTGCTCAGTCCCACAAGGCAAGCAGGCAAGGAAGAGTGAGTGAGTGAGTGAGTGAGTGAGTGAGTGAGTGGGTGAGTGAGTGAATCTTTCTTCTTCCAATGTCCTTATATAGGTCTCCAGCAGAGGGTGTGGCCCAGATTAAAAGCGTGTACCGCCATGCCTTTAATCCCAGATGATCTTGAACTCAGAGATCTCCTTGTCTTAATCTTCTGGAATTCATAGCCACTATGCTTCAAGATCTCCATGCCAAGATCCAGGTCAGAAACTTATATCTCTGAACCTCCAGATTAGGATCATAGGTGAGCCTTCCAATTCTGGATTGTAGTTCATTCCAGATATAGTCAAGTTGACAACTGGGAATAGTCACTACACTATGCAACCTGGAAATTTCCTCCTTTGATAATTTGTCTCATTGCTTGTGAATTCAGCCTCACTCAAGTTTCTGAACACGGGTAGACCTAGAGTATAACATGAACGGCTTCCAGTCAGATTCTCAGTGGAATCCCCATGCGCACCGGAAACTTCAAGAGCAGCTCCAAGCTCTTCCGGGTTCCTCCTGCAGAACAGTGACAAAGACCTGAAAACACACACATGGGCATCTCACAGAGGGGGCCCAATTTTCAGTACTGACTTTCTTTTTCATTGCTGTGGCAAAAGGCCAGGCAGAGGGAACGTGCGGGAGGAAAAATATATCTTGGCCCATGGTTTCAGACAGCTTATGTGGCTTCGTTGTGGCAGGAGCGTGTGGCACAGGCTTCTCAAATCTTGGTGGACTAGGACGAAAAGAAGCAGGTTTAGCCTTCAGAGATCCACTGCTAATGGCCGACTACTCCCTCCAGCTTAGGGTCCACATTCTAAGGGCTCTGCAACCTCCCCAAACAGCCCCACAATGCGTGGGACCATGAGGGCCATTTCACACTCAACACCCATAAGTGGGGTAGGAGGCTTGCCATACAGAAGCTCTGAACTGGGGGAGAGGGGGGTTTTCACGGGAAGGACAGCTGGCTAGGCTCGTCTGAGGGGAGGCCTCAGTAGGAGGTTGATTCATGTGTATAACTCAGATGATGAAGTGGAGCAGGAGGGTGAAACCTGCCCATGGGGACAAGTCAGTGACACGCTTGATAGGAAAGGAAGTCTGGGTGGGCAGAGCAGAAGTAGGCAGAAGATGGAGATCTATGGGCATATAGGTGGGGACTTTGGTGTACACACAGGAGACGTGGGAGGTGAGGGTCCCAGGGGGGTTCCCTAAGATGTGGTCATGAGAGCCCTATATTTACGATGAGCTGATGAGTCGCTTTAGGGTTAGGGTCAGGGTTGGTCAAGCAATGCTAACAGGGCATGACCATCAGAAACGCAACACTGCACAGCTCAGGTCCTAAGACAGGAGGATGGCCTGAGTCGGGCTGGACAGTGCAATCAGAGGTGTGTGCTTTTTTTGCCCGGTGACTGACAGTTCTACCTTTTGATGTGGGGACATAGATGGAAAGGTATTGGTGTCAGGGGAGCATGGAGAGCATCAGAGCAGAAAGGTCAGTGGATTCCAGGGAAGAAGTGAGTGCGCTGTGTGAGGTGTCCTGTCAAGCGGGATCAAGGCAGGACTGGCTCAGGAAGGGGCAGAGGTGAGTAGAGGGCCTTGTCTCCCCGTCCTATCCCTCTCCTGTGCCCGAGATCTTCCCCCTCTCCTGGTCAGGGTCTCCAAAGTCTCCTCATGATCTCAGCTCCACTAGACAGAGGGAGTAACCTGTATACTGTCCCCTCCACGCCCAGGGATACATGATACATTCTGATGGGACACCGGCCATGCTCTGCTGCAGGCTGCACCATGTGCTTCACAGGTGTTGAGCAGTACCCCACCCCCACTCCACCCCCACCCCCTCCCCCACCTGTGAGAAGCCAGGGCCAATAGCTTTTCTCATTCCTAGACACTGGGGGGTGGATAGGACTTCTTTCAGCTAAGAGTACAGATCATTGGCTTGGGACTGTGGGGAACAGTAGGCCATTATGCAGCCTGGCTTCTCCCGTTAGTGTACTCACTACCCAATGAGGCAGTGACCTAATGTCAGGGAAGCCTGACCTAGCAGCAGAGATAGCTCACCTCAGGGACTCCACCCACTTAACATAATGCTACAAAAATAAAGGAAGGAAGGAAGGAAGGAAGGAAGGAAGGAAGGAAGGAAGGAAGGGAGAGAGAGAGAGAGAGAGAGAGAGAGAGAGAGAGAGAGAGAGAGAGAGAGAGAGAGAGAGGACGACTTCAGCTAGGAAAAGGGAAGAGCATCTTTTTCCCCAAGCTGAGTCCCTTTGTAAGAGCCAGAGGCATACAAACAGCTTAACCACTTCGGAGAGACAAAACATTCTCTCTGGTTAAACAGCCTGGGTCTCCTCCTTCAATCTCGCTCTGAGGAGGCATTTCTAAGCCTGAATGTGGGATGGTGCTGGGGTTTTGCTTTGCTGAGAATGACGATTGAGACCAATTACACTTAATCACCACCGTGCCAGGCGATGAGCGGAGGTGGCACTGGCCGTGTCTGTGGGTGGAGCATGCGGCAAAGGAGGCTCCTGCCGGAGCCCAAGTGTGGCGCAGGGACCAGCCCAGGGTGCTGGGAATTCACTGGAGTCTCTCTGGCCGCGTCCTTCCTCTTTCAAAGCTTCGTTCTGGGGCTGTCTTCCATTACAATGACAGAAATTAGTGGCACCCCATGTGGTGGGTGATAAATATAGTCATGTTTACAGATTACATGACAGATGACACATGCTGTGTGGAAACACCTCACATTTACTTACTCACTTACTGCTGGTGACAACCCCTTAGCTAGACTTTCTAAGCAATGGGAGGAGGTACCCAGGGTACCCAGGCAGCCTGGCCACTGTGAGTTTGAAGGCTGGCTCACGATGGACTCACTGGGCATTTGGAAACACTGTACCTTAGACTCTATCTAAAGGGTCTCCCTGGTGGAAACCAAGCCCAGCTGTGACTTGTGGCCAAGGGAGGTGTAAAAGGCTGGTTACAGGGCAAACAGGCACAGGGAAAGCAGACATGGGGTTCTAGGTCAAGCTTGGGTCAGTGGCTCTGCCAGCTAAGAGCAGCCACCCCTGCGCACCTGTGACAATGGTTTCTTGAGATGGGGGTGTGCTGCCACAACCAGGACAAGCCTTTGGTCCTTGTGACTGCTCTGCACCATAGGAGATGAGTGAGCCCAAGTCTGAGAAGCTCTTCCACCTGCCCAACCTCCACTAGGCACAGGGCTTTCTGGGAGGCGTCTCCTGCTAAGGTTTATTTTCACCCGTGATGGGATAATTACAGAGAAGAGGGGAAGAATCAAGTGGCAGGAATCACAGACTACAGAAAACGCAGCCTACTTCCTCAGGCTCCTCTGAAATCACAATCTCCTCTTCAGTGTGACTGCCGACGCAGGCCCTGTGCGGGAGATGCTCTCCCTGACACTGGCCCAGTGACATGGCAACTTCCAACCAGAAGTGCCCTCTGTGGTCCTGACTGGCCGGCAGTCCGCATGCCCAGCATGACGACTCTTCCACTGAGCTGTGACTCTGTGGAGGCCTCTTCTCGGTGGTGGGGGCGGGGGGGGGGAACTGCGACCTCTGGTGAGAATCTATCTCTGGCATGACCATCCTGATGTAGGTGGGGTCACCTACCTTCCCTGCCTCCCCCACATGAAGGGATTGTCTTCTTTTCCTGTGCCCCTTCTACTGTTCTCCAGGGGCGGAATCCTCCTGTCCCCTCCCTACCCTCTACTCTTCTGGCCTGGAGGGGCCCTCTGAAGAGCTGAGGAGATCTGAAGCTAAGAAGAATGTTCTGGAAGGCAGCAACAACCACTGTTGCTGCTCTGCTAAGCTGAGGACATCCTTTCGTTGCTCTCAGGTGACCCCAGGTGAGCCTCAAGGGGCCCTGGGGTGGGTGAGCATGGACTGTAAGGTCAGCTACCTCCCATCTAATTCCTCGTGCCCGCCTTTTTTTCTTAACAAAATGCAGCGTTTGCTGCCATTTTAGGCCTACAGACAACTTTGGCTGAGTCCCCTCAGACAAGTCATCCCCACCCATGGCACCTTGCAAAGCTGTGGCTGTCTCTGCTCTGTCAGCAAGCCCACAGGGAGGTACTGGTAGTCACCAACGCCTGCCGTCGGTGGAGCCTTCTCTGTGTGGAACACTTGGACTCTGTCAAATGTCCTAAATCAGCAGCACCCCTAGACCTGCTCCAGGGTCTTCCTAATATGGGGACCAGCTTGCCAAGCCCAGTTGAGGTAGCTGTAGCAGGTCTTGGGGTGAGAAGAGGGAAGAGGTGGATCTGAGAGGAGCTAAGGTCACATGACTGGGCCAGTCGGTGGTGGAAGGCTCCAGAGTCTGCCTGAAATGAGGTGTCGTGCTTTCCCAGCTAGCCGACCAGCCACACCCCTTTTAAAGCCGGTCTCCTTGTGTCTCCACTGGACCCAAGCTGTCCCTTCTACCTCAGAGCCCTCTCTCCTCTCTGGTCGATCCTGATCACTCTCTGCTGGGTTCTGCCTCAGAGTACCGCCCCTGTACTACCCAAGGCCTTGCTCAATCTTGGTATTAGGTAACTTTCCCTAAGGAGTCACAGGCCTCTCTGGGTGGGCAAAGAGTATCTCGTGGAAACCGCTGGGCCTCCTGGGGTGTTCTTTCAAGTGGATACAAGGCCCAGTCACCTTCCGGGATCTACAGCAAACCTCTGCGGCTTCTCAGTCTCTGGCCTCCTGTGGCTCTCCCGAGCTTCCTGAAGGAGGTGAGGCACAATCAGAATGCCACCTAGGGAAGGGACAGAACAGAGCCTGGTGCTGCGGAAAGACAGGAGTGTGCTGGGGAGCATGCATCCCTCTACCTCTCTAACCTGAGAGTCGCCTTGGAAAGCACTCCGCCACAGGAGCAGCCCTTACTCTGTGAATAGGGGCACAGAGGTTCAAATGGAGCAAGGGTCATTCAAGGTCATTGTGATGGTCTCTGTTGCAGTTGTCACTGTGACAGGATATAGAATCACTTGGGAGAGGAGCCTCTGGGGCTCACCTGTGACAACCCGTGTCTATCATGGTAACTCTCCCTAACGTGGGACACAGCACTCCATGGTCTGGGGCCTTGACTGAGGTAAGAGAAAGAGGCTGGGCAGCAGCGTTCCCACCTCTCCCTGACTGACCGCAGTGTGGCCACTCCTGCAGCCAGGGCTTCCCGCTGTGACCTGCTGCTCCCTCAAACTGTGGGCTGAAGCCAACCTTCCTTCCTTTCCTTCCTCGGGCTGCTTTTGTCAAGGTATTTTTGCCACAGCTAAAAGAACAGTAATGGATGCTATCACACAGCTAGCGAGGATGTGGAGAGATCGTCCTGCATCTAAACATCAAGCGTGCCAGATTCCCAAACCCTGAGGGAAGTACTGGTAGTCACCAACGCCTCCTGGCACTTAGACCAAGTCTTAGAGAAAGAGGCTAGCCAGGCAGGCTCAGGAAACCGGACACTGCTGCAACCTGAGAAGCTGTGTGGCTTTGTGTTCGTGCTTTCCCTCTCTGGACTTGCTTCTTCCATGCTTGGCCCTCCTGACCATGTGCGGATGGGTGCTGATCAGGTGGCATGAATTTAGCGCCAGTATCGAGTGCCCAAAGGTTCCCACCCACATGGCCTCCTTCCCTGAGGGGGCCACCCAGGGCTCCACGTGGGAGGACAAGCAACGGAGCAAGGAGTGGGGAGTGCCAGAGGCATTATTGTTTCTATAGCAACCTAAGCTGCTACTCACCTTCTGCGGTAGCAGTTGGGGCACACCAGGGAGGGAGAACCAGCACCTTCTCATCCCCTCTTGGAGCAGCCACTGTCTGGACAAGTGGCTGGGTGGGCTCAGTGCCCGTGGGAGAATCATCCTGACTTACCCAGTATCCTTTGTCTGCTGAGCACAGAACAGTTGATCCAGCCTCTACCTTCCTCATAAGCTTCCAAAATGCCTCCTCTCCCCAACTTTATCCACATTTTCCAAGGTGGAATTAGATCTCATGAGAACCCAGGTGACTGACCGGGCACCGCCTCAAGAGACCCACCCAAGCACCTGCCCTCTGTGGCTTCAAGGGCCAAGTGCACCGCGAGGAAAGGTCCAGCAGAGCCCGTCCTTCCTAAGCCCCACTCGGGATGGATGTGTGCACAGGCCCATAGGAGCCGAGGCTATGAACCAGGGCATAGGAGTCAAGGCTATGAACCAGGGCAGAGAAATGCCAGGGGAACAGTTTGCTGAGGGGCAGTGTGCTCCCAGTCCATAGGGCATTCAACAGCTGCTGACTGTGAATGCACAAAGCAATGGGACTGAGTGACTAAGGACCAGGAGCCTTCTTCAGGCCTGCACAAGTCCAGGCCCCAGGTAGCAGTAGCTCACAGGGCAGGGCCAGAGAAAGATCAATAGTACTTTCCTTACAAGTGCAGAGTCCCCAGTACCTACATCAGGGACAAGGACTCCCAGCCCCTGCTGGCCTGAAAATGCTACACAAGTGTGCATGTACCTCATCCAGTATACACACACCATGCTTGTCCCATGCAGATGAGGACCCATAGAGTTGCAGGGTCTCCGTGGCAGCCCCACGCCCACAGGAGAGGCTGAAGAGCAGTTCTAATGGAACCTGAATTCACTGTAGTTCATCTCAGTTCAGTTCAGCTCAGTCCAAATCCAATACAAGAACAATCTGGATTTATTTCAGTTCATTTTAGTTCAACCCGATCAGAATTCATCTCGCTTCTAATATATGTGCCAGTCGTCGAGAATTGGTACCTGTTGAGAGGTATAAGGAAGAACCCCTAAACCTGGACACACTGCTGGCTCCCCCTCCCGCCTGCCTGCCCCCCTGCCTGCCCACCTGCCTGTCCACCTCCCTGCTACCTGCCTGCCTACCTGCTTGTCACTTGCCTGTCCACCTGCCTGCCCACCTGCCTGCCCACCTGCCTGCCTACCTGCCCGCCCACCTGCCTGCCCACCTACCCGCCCACCTGCCTGTCACCTGCCTGTCCACCTGCCCGCCCACCTGCCTGCCCACCTGCCTGTCACCTGCCTGTCCACCTGCCCGCCCACCTGCCTGCCCACCTGCCTGTCCACCTGCCCGCCTACCTACCTGCCCACCTGCCCGCCCACCTGCCTACCCACCTGCCAGCCCACCTGCCTGCCCATCTGCCTGCCCACCTGCCTGCCCATCTGCCGGCCCACCTGCCTGCCCACCTGCCTGTCACCTGCCTGAACAGTGCATGGACCCTGCCCGCCTGGCTGTCCCTCCCAGTTCATTTGTTCCCCAGTCTCTTTTCCTCTACTCCCCCTCCATGTTCCTCTTCCACATCTCCCTCCCTCCTCTTTTCTTCCATATCTCCTCTTCTTTCCCTTTTCTTCTACTCCTTCGCCTCCTCCCCAGGAGCAACACATTTTCTTCTGTTTTTTTTTTAAGACAAGGTCTCCCACTGGCCTGGAATCCAGCAATTAGGCTAAGCTGACTGGCCAACCAGCCTTCAGGAATCCTTTTATCCCTGCATCCACACTCTGGATGACAAGTGGGAGCCACCATAGCTGGCTTTTGGAAATGTGGGCTCTGGTGGCAGGGTATTGTGGCACACACCTTTAATCCCAGCACCCCAGGTTGCAGGAGGTGAGTTCAAGGCCAGCCTGGCCTACAAAATGAATTCCTGGACAGCCAGAGCTATGTAGAGAGAACCTTAAGGTGTGTTTTTTTTTCATTTATTTTTAATCTTGTTTTATTTTAAAACAAACAAACAAATACAAAATTTAAAAAAAAAAAGGTTTCTGGGAATCCAACTCTCATCTTGACGGTGAAACTGTTGGCCCAGGCCCTATGGTTCCCCTATTTCTCATGAGTTTTCTTGTCTCCTTCAATAAGAAGAGAGACTTTTATTGTTATTTTTTCTTCCCTGATAGGTTCTCCAGTCCCTAACACCAGACCAGGCACTTTGAAGGATCTCAGTAAATATTTTTCATACTAACGAACTAACAGACCTTTCTTTGTTAACAAGGTAAAAGGCTTGCTCTGCCAGACCACGGCCATCGTCAAGTTATGGTCTCTCTCTGAATCTCTGGCTGGCCTGGAACTTGCTGTGTGGACCTTAACCTCACAGAGATCCACCCGACCCTGTCGCCGAAGTGCTGGGATTAAAGTGTGTGATTTATTTTTATTTTCTGTGCATTGGTGTTTTGCCTGCATGTGTGTCTGTTGGATCCCCTGGAACTGGAGTTGCAAACAGCTGTAAGCTGACTGTGTGGGCACTGGGGATTGAACCCAGGTCCTCTGGAAGAGCAACTAGTGCTTTTAACCACTAAGTCATCTCTCCAGACCCCCAAAGTTTTATTTCGAAAGCAGGTGGCGTTGGACAGGAATGGGCAACATGGCCAAGAGCAGAGAACAGAATGCCTAGAAAGGAACCCTGGTCATGCAGGTGGGGCTGGCTGCTGCCCCTGTACAGGGACATCCGTGTCACATGATGGAAGATCAGGGAGGGCGCAGGAATGAGCAAAGCTTGAACCGCACCAGACTGAAAGTTTAAAATTTAAAAAAAGTTTCAAATGCAAAAGAAATAAAGAAAACCATAACCCCAGAATGATGGATAAGGGTTTCGTGGCAAACCACAAAACCACGGACCCTGGCAAAATGATTAATCAATTCGGCTCCATTATGGCAATAACTTAAGTTCATTATAATCCATTATACATTCTTGTTTTTAAATGCATACTGAAATATTTACAAATAAATGCAGGGGAATCGACATTTTAATGCAAAAGGGATTAAAGTTATTGTGGTAAAAAGACAAGATGCCAAAAAGAAAGTAAAAAAGAGAAAAAGTACCCTATAACTTATTATAACTCAAATAACTGCCACATATACAAGAAGATAGCTACCCTGAATATATAAGGAAATTTTCCAAATCAACAAGAAGGATGAGAAAAGAAACAGTAGTTATAGAGGGAAATGCAAAACATAAATGGTTACCCAGGGTTAGCTCAAACGCCGTACAAATTGACTACACTATAAGCTGTCTTGTGAGGCTTGCCAGGCAGCAAAGTTAACTACGTCATCCTAAGGAGGGGGAGGGCTGTGAGGTCGGTGTGCTGCAGGGACTTAACACAGTGCCAGGAGTGTGGATTTTGAGGTATAGACCCTGCACCCTCAGACCCCCACAAATCCCACATTCCCATCTTTGAGCAGTGGGTCGTATCTTTCCAGTAGGGTTTATTGACCAACTACCCCAGGCAGGACACGTCCAGCTTAGCCTGTTTTCTGTCTCTCAACCATCAAAGCCATTTACAAGCAGAGGGGTGGGCAATGCAGAAGCAGAGTACCGGTAAAACTCAGCCTGAAAAGAAAAGGGGAAAAAAAGAGTATTTGAATTTACTGAAAGCCAGAAGCCCCAGCCAGCCTGGTTCTTCATCCAAGCATGGTGGTGGCCACAGCCTTGCTGGGTTGGTGCCGAGGTAGCCAGGCTGCAGGGCTTTGGAGATAAAACAGGCTGGTTCCTCATTCCAGAGGCATGTAAATAGATCGCTCAAAGATTCAACTCTTTCTCAAGTGGGCCTCACACCTGTCCCTTTGTCGCCGCTGTGAGCAGTAATCAGCCTGAGAGGAAGCGTGTAAGAGGCAGTCTCTGCCGCAGCTCATCTCCTGTGCTGCCAGCTTCCCTCGGTGAAAATAGAGAGGCCACTGGCATTATTAACTGTCACAGCTGGAGAAATATCCCCACATAGCCCCGGGGCTGTACAGGAAAAAGAGTTGCAGCCGTACCCAGAGTGGGAACATGGGAAATGGGGTGTAGTAGCATCTTCCTCTTGAGTCTGCAGAGTCTGTGCCCCACCGGTGAGTCTCTGCATTCCGATTGTACCATCAGAGCGACAAGCCTCCACGGTGACCCTTCGTGAACCACTCAACAGGGCCCCGAATGCTGGGTGTGACGCCCTGCCTGTTACCCTAGTACTGAGGACTTGGGGCTACATAGATAGAGGCTGAGCTCGTGAATGCTTCTGAGTTTAGCTTTACAGTGAGAGGACACGTCCTCTGGCTGGGGAGATGACCCAGTCGGTAAAGTACTTGCCACGAAAGCGTGAGAGGCTGAGTTAAATCCTCTGCATCCATATTAAATATGACGATCTGAAATCTAGGCATCCCAGTCCCGAGGAGATAGGGCAGGCAGATGCCTAGGGCTTCCTACCCGGTCTAGCCTAAGCAGAAGACCCCAGGTGCCAGTGAGAAGCTCTGACTTAAAAAGCAGATAGAGCATCAAAGAACAGACCCCTGAGACTGACCTCTGACCTCTTACATGTTTCCAGGCAACAGGGTTCTGCAGACACTGGTTTGAGCGACTCTCTGGTATTTTATACTGGATTCATGTGCAGAGTTCTCCGATGCCAGCCAGCCAGTGGCTTCCCTGTTTCTCAGCAGTAACACAGCCCTGGCGGCTCTGTTGGGTGAAGTTTTCAGACCATCAGGATCACAGAACACTGGCCATCCTTCACTGCATCCAATGTTTCTAAAATCAAAACTTGCAATATGACAGCGCAGACCCGAATTCAGATACTGCTGGGCAGTGTGGAGATAGGGGTCTTGCAGGTATGGGGTTCTCTGATGGCTTCACTCCCTTGGGCAAGCATCATCTACAGCCTGTCATCTCACATCCTTGTGGGCCATGTTCAGGAAGCCCTTCCTTCCAAGATCTGATCCCCCACCCTGCACCTGCTTTCTCCACCTCCCTCAGGTATGAACTTAGCTAGCTTCTTAGGGAGCCTCGGGGCTCAGAAGATGTGCTTCATAGAGTGCTCCTCCCCACCTGCAGTCCTAGCATCGGGCTCCCTATCGAGTTACTCCTCCCTCCTCCCTGCCTCTGCTGTACCATCTCCACCCTAACCTTCTGTAGCCACATCCCCAGAGCCCAAGGCACTCACTGCCCTGGTGCAGACCCGAAGACAACTTTAGTTATCATTCCTCAGGAGCCATCACCTTGATTTTTGGGACAGGGCCTCTCACTGAAACTGGAGCTCTCCAATTAGGTGAGGCTGGCTGCCCAAGGAGCCTGTGGGATTGCCTCCTTGTACTCTGGGACTGCAGATGCACAGGACCAAGCCCGGCTTTACGGCAAGTCCTGGGGATTTGAACCCAGGACCTCATGCTTGCACACAAACGTCTTTCGCCTGAGCATCTCTACAGTCCCTTGTTTCCTTATTACACTCTCCGTGCCTTGTAGCAGCCATTGTTCATGGCCACTGACTTTCCAATGTGTCCTCACTTGTCATGGAGTTAGGTGACTCTTCTGTGGAATGAGGCTGAATTCCTCGCTGGTGTTTGGTCTCCACATCTGTACCCACAGAGGTCGGTTCTGAGGTGGGTTGATAGGAATCTGGCTTCATGAAAATGTATTGGGTAGTTTTCCATATTCATCTCTCTAGAAAATGTTTCAGAACCCCGATGTTAATAGTGCTTTGAATGTTTACAGCATTACCTGGAAAACCACCGGCCTCCAAGCTGTGGGAGGAGGGAACTAGGGTTGAGATTTTCTTCTTGCCTTGAGACAATCTTGATGAGACATACGTTCCGAGGAAACATTCAGGCTGTCTGAATTCTCTTTATCAAAACTGTTTGTGCCTAGGTTTTGCTGTCCTTTCTCTGTTTGCTAGCTTAGAGTTTCCTTTTCCTTGTTAAAATTAGCTGGAAAGTGTGTGTGTGTGTGTGTGTGTGTGTGTGTGTGTGTGTGTGGTATGTGTGTGGTATGTGTGTGGTATGTGTGTGGAATGTGTGTGGTATAGTGTGCATGCACATGTGTATATAGAGTCTATCTGTACATATCCGCACATAACCCTACATGAATCCTGCTATCAGTTAATCATCAGATAACTCCACTGACTTCTGGTCTGATCCTCATTATCTCCTGACCCTGGCTTTCTGGGCATCTACTGGGCATTTGTGGCTGAGAACAGCCTTCCCTTCCTATCTGCAGGGTGCAAAGTCCAACTTTAGTTCCAACATAATCTTCCTGGGTCTTTCCAACTAAAGTTGAGTATCCTTGTCCTCTAGGAGGAACCTCTGTCTAGATCACATGACCTGTCACGTGCCGTTGGCTGCCCTAGAACTTGAAAAGAGCAAGTTTGAAGACAGGAACCAGGACCACCTGAGAAAGGGCTCTGTGACTCCCCAGGAATGCACCCAAATGCCAGGGTGTCTATGTCCCGTGTACATGCTCACTGCGGGGCGTTCAATGGAAGTCAGTCAACTTCCTCGCAGCCTCTGGAAGTAGACTCTATGGCCAGCTGGGGCTGAGAGAAGCTACATAAGGCTCAACAACTTGGGCAGCCCCAGTCTAGGCCTATCTGGTTGTCAGAATCACAACGATGTGTCCAAGTTGTCAGCAGTGGAAGCCAGCCCTGACTGCCCTGCATGGCTGGATTGCTGGGCAACCATATGGGAAGGCTGGCTCTGCAGTGTCCTTCCACCATGGAGGGCTCATGGAGGATGAGGCTGAAGTTGTAATGCTCCACACACAGAGATCCAAGCTCTAGTGGGGACGTGGACTGCCTGCTCTAGGTCAGCCCTGCTACCAGCATGGTTCCCCGCAGTCCCACAGACGAGCTGTGATAACCCATCAGCATCATTTGTAATGGGATCTCACTTGACCCAGAAAGCAATGTGGCTCTGATTCTACCCATGGATTCCCTTGCACCAGTGTGTGCCTGGGCTCCAGCTAGCCTGCCATGAAAGGGCCTTCTGAGACTGGTCTGGAGTCACTGGGCATTCCCTGTGGATGGGGTCATGTTTTATGTCTGTGGCCAAGATCTGGGCCCCTTTCCCCATTCCCTGGATCTAGGGGTTGGTGAGAACAGCCCTCTATCAGCCTATGGGGCGCTTCCTGTAGGAAGCACTGACAGTTTTCTTCTGGACTTCAGTGTCCTCCAGCTCCAGAAGCCAACAAAGAGTTGGATCTCAGCCCCACTGATAACGCTACAATTGACTACAGAGTGTTTTCCTAAAGAAAGCGAGGCTGTTAAAAACAAGTGAACTCTGCTTACCCGGGGCCAGAATGCTCATGATCTTGAGTTAAACCGTATTGGCTTTCCTTTCACCCCCAAACCCTAATGATGCACCTCACTAAACCACCTTGCAATTTTAAGAAAACAAAATTTTGTAAAGAAATAGTATAACCAGCTCATATCTTAAAAGTTTGCTTTATCTTTAAACCTTGTATATCACATCCTTTGAGTTATATGACATTGAAAGTCACAGAGCATCTTTAGCTGTTGCTAGGACACGCAGGGGCAAGTCCCTATTGAAGAAGCTAAGCCCTAAATTGTGTGTGTGCCATTGCCCCTCCTTTAAGGGTCCCATTCATACTCTAGCTCTCGTGTTCTGGCTCTGGCTCTGGCTCTGACTCTAGCTTTATTTCTCTCTCTCTCTCTCTCTCTCTCTCTCTCTCTCTCTCTCTCTCTCTCTCTCTCTCTCTCTGTGTGTGTGTGTGTGTGTGTGTGTGTGTGTGTGTATGTATGTTATAGGGGCTGAAAAGGTGGCTCAGTGATTAGGAGGACCTGAGTTCATTCCCAGTCTCCTTGTCAGACAGCTCACCACCACCTGGAACTGCAGCTCCATGGAGACCCAATATCTCTGGCCTCTGTAGGCACCAGCGTGTGTGTGTGTACATAGATCCACACGGATAATTAAAATAAATATTTTTTGAAAAAGAGAAAACCTGAAGTGTATACTGTGATGATTAATTTTGATTGCCAACTTAGCAGGATCTAGAACCCCAGTGGAAACAAGTCCCCGAGCACACGTGCCAGGGAGTTTCCAGATCCAGTTAAAGTGGGATGAACCACCCTGAATGTGAGAGGTAGCATCTCAGGAGCTGGAGGCCAGGGCCCAGTAGATGGAGGAGAGCGAGCTGAGTACCAGCATTGGTTTCTCTCTGCTTCTTAAGTGCAGATACAATGTGACAGCTGGCCCCATGCCTTCTCCAAGATAATGACTATCCCCAAGCTGTCAGACAAACAAACCCTTTCTCCCTCAAGTTATTGCTGTTAGATATTTTGTCTCAGCCAGGGGGATAGTGACTAACACATAGGCAGTCAGTCCTTTGCCTCTACTTAAACCTGCTGACTTTGCCTCATTCTTACACTGGCCAAAGTGAGGTCAAGGGGCTGACTTACCTGAGGGACTATTCCTAACTAGGGAAGGTCCTTCAGCTACCATCGGCAGTGTATCCTTGCCACTGTTGACCCACTGTGATGCCAGTCCAACCAGGAGAACCACGACAGGCAAGTCATTACTGAGGGACATCCCTGACTAGGACTTCACAGGCTTTAGCAGCTGTCAGAGAGACTGGAGCCCCAGGCGACATGACAACTAAGTGGGATCCTGGGGGCAGAAGAAGGAAAACGTATAAACACTAAGGAGTCCAAAAGTATCATGGCCTACAGTTAATCACACCAACACCAAGTCTTTGGCTATGGTACCTGTGTCATACTGTATGAGCTGTCACCACAGGGTGTAGGTACCTGAGAACTCTGGATTCGTCTCAATTTTCCAATAACCTAAAAAGCAATCTAAAGTCACCTATTAAGAAAGCAAGGGGCACAGCAGCCAGAAGAAAGACACCCAAGCACCTGACATGGCACCACTATAGTTAATGAATGTGTGACAGAGAGATGAGAATGTGAAGCTGAGGGGTTGGGGCACTGTGGAGAGAGGCAGGACTGACTGCAGACTCCATGGTGGTGAGGAACAGGCAGATATGAGGAGGTCATGGTGAGGTCCTGGCCTGGGACGCTGCCAAGGCCATGTCTGGATCTGTGGTCCTGCTGCAGCTGGGGTCTGTGTCAATGTCTGTGGCCGGAGTTACCACCAAAGGCCAAGTGAGCATCTATGGTCTGGGCTGCCACCAGAGACCGTGTGAATGTCGAGTGGCCTGTCCTGACACCTGAAGCAACGGGGACATCAGAGCCCATGCTGCTGCTGGGAGCCATATCTGCGTCCATGGGTCCTATTGGCAACTGGGGCCTGTGTTGAGGTCCCAGACCCATGTTACCACCAAGGGCCACTGAAGATGTCCCTGTTCTGGACTGCAGCCTGAGTTGCTGTGCTTAGCAGGCTCCGCCCTTTGCCAGCCACCACACTTCTTGCCTGGGCAGGACAGTAGTGCTAACCCTGACAGTGGAGGAGCAGGGGCTGGGGGAGGGGAATGGCCCAAGGGCATGACTGCTAAAGAGCTGGCCCCATTCTTCCTCTGCTGGGGGGGTGGTAGATGAGGAAGAGATGCCCCCCACACCCTTCACTGCCTGCAGCAGTCAGGTAAGTTAGCCCCCCACAGTCATTAGAGCAGGAGAGCTGGCCCTGCCCCTTGCCGGCTGCAGCACTGGGTGAGCTAACCAGGGCAGCTCATCATGGTGGTGAGGGTACAGGAGAACTGGCAAGCTTACAGCCCAGCTACCTCCGAGGCCCAGATCCAGGGCTTCGAGTTGGCCCACCCGAACACTGGGGGCTGGTCCTGTAGATCCAAAGCTGCAGGGTCTCCATGACACGGGGCAACAACAGGATGTCCAGGAGGAGTCCCAGCAAGGATCCAGTATTGATGCTGTAGCAGAAGCCAGAAACCTGGGACCAGACCAGTGACTCATTGCAACCAACATTTGCAAGAAAAGATGTGTGGTCAAATGGGCGTGGTGTGTGACTCACCGTGACACATCGCAGCTTCCACGACAAGATTTTCTTTTTATTCTATCTTATTTTGTTCTCTTTTGGAGGCAGAGGGCAGATATGAAGGGGCAGGGAGATGAGTGGGATTGGGGTACATGATATGAAATTAACAAAGAGTCAATAAAAAGTTTTTTTTTTAAAGTTTTAAAACTTTTTTTAAAGCAACATGGCCATACTTGCCCATTCTAAAAAGACAGGGGACACACATCAAAATAAGAAGAGAGAGAAGGGAGAGAATAAGGTCTCTCCCTTATATATTTAAACGTGAATGTGGGTGGCTAAATCAGGATGGATACCCAGGCTTTCCTGACCCCAAGAGAGCCAGGCCAGGGAAGACAGAACCCTGTGAGGTTGGGATGCAGTGAACAGGATCTAGGTGATGGGGAGGGTTTGGGACAGGCATCAAAGAAGTGGGGGGATCTCAGAGAAAACCTTAAGCCAATCACAAGAGCCATGAAGAGACCGGCCTCTTTGAAATGGCATCGGCGTGCACGCTGCGCCTACTTACCGTCTGATGTCAAGTAGGCTCTGCTTGCTCCATAGATGAGAAGTTCGGCTCTGGAAGACACAGCTCCTTCCCAGGCTGGTTACAGTACAGAGGCAGTGATGGGCGGAGCAACAGGAAGCCACAGTAGCCCAGAGCCAGATTAGAGGTGGGAGAGGGGGACCTCAAAAGTGTCCCAGGGGCCAAGGAGCAGAGAGAGCAGGGATGAAAGGGAACAAATGAGGCCAGTCTTGGAGGATGATGGTGAGAATGTTCTAGAAGAGACAAGTCTTCCAATAATTGGGCTGAATGATGAAATACTAAAGCCCCAGAGACATGGACACAATGCCTTGCTAGTGGCTGGGAGGAGCCAGGAAACAGACAAATGCTCAAAGATTAAGGGAAACCAGGGCCATCTCTCAGTTACGCTCAGCCAAAAGCTGCAAGATGGCAGCTGGGCTGTGCACGTGAACACAGTCCTTTCATCCATGAGTGAGCCGCTGAACTGGGGTGAGAAGACCCCAATAATCCCCACGCCAGTGACCAGCTCTGGCTTGACACCACCGGTGCCTTCAAATTACCCTATGTGGCGGCATCCCCTGCTCTCTCTGGAAGCTCTTCATTGGTGGGATCGCAGGGAGCTGTGGACCTTGAGCTTAGCTCAGAGCAAGAGGCTCTGACACAAACATGTTCTGAAACATCCCAAAGCGAGTGACTGCTACAAGGTGGAACAGGGGTCCACAAACCACCAGTGGATTATAGGCTACACACACACACACACACACACACACACACACGTCACATCACATGCAGAGCTAGTTCTCAGGTCTGAGCCATCATCGTGCCATTCCTCCTGGCAACAGGGTGTCCCTCCTCCCCTCATGCATTATTTATCTTCCTTGCATTAAAAAAAAAGGGCTCATGGCAAACTCCTGTTCTCAGAAAACATTGTTCAAAAGACTAGATTAGATAAAAAGTCTCTGGGCAGCCACTGTGAAAGTGATGTGTGTTTGTCTAAATTATTTACAGGGAAGGATACAGGCTTGAGGCCAGGAGCCAGGATGTTCAGCTTTTGTTTCATCATCTGAGGGCTGAGAGAGCGAAAGCCCGTGTTCAGACTTGAGGAGGTGGCCACCTGGTAAGGATGCTTGTGACCACCACAGAGGAAGAGCCACTGAGGGCCACAGAGGCCAGGAGCAGCAACAGACCCAGGGAGGTCTACGGGAGGCCACACTGGTGGAGGCCCCCATCGCTGTAGGAGGAAGTCAGAGCCACTTGTGAGAGGCCTGGCTGGGTCCAGGGAACTGCGCTTGGTTACACCGTGAGCTGAGGGAGGTGCCCTAGAGCTCTGGTGGGGAGACCTTACAGAAGAGTAGGCTCGTAAGGGCACAGATGCTGGGATGGAGGACATCCCAGATCCCTGGGGCTTCTGTCATAGGCCTGAATGCTCTGCATGGTCCCTTTATAGATGGGGACATTGTGACTCAGAGGGCTAAGTACCTGGGTACTAGAAGAGACACCCCAGCCTCCTTGGTTCATGTGCATATTTGGGGGAGAGCAGATTGTATCTGCACCCACCTCTGGCCACCCTATGTTCCGTAGGTCCTGGGGTATTCCAACACCCAGCTCCCAGACACGACTTTAGGCTAAGCCTAGCCAGACCTAGAGCCAGGAGGTGGAACTGGGGCCTCACCTGGAGTTTTCTGGGACCTTTGTGCTGCTTCTGACTGGGGAAGACTTTTTGGTACCCTACAAAGGCCAAGACCCCGAGTTGAAGCATCCTGAAGGTCCCAATCTGGAGGGCATGAGCTCTGTCATCTAGAGAGACCCAGGACAGGGTTAGAGTGCTGGCTGAGTCTACCTGTTCTGTGGACAGGACTATGTAGAAAATAGTTCCATGATGCTGTGGGGAATGGTAGCAGAATCAAGCCTCCCTCCAGCTCATCAAGAATATAGGCAGACGACTAGAAGCACGGATTTGGGTCAGAGCAATCATCTACTGTGTGTGAGGCCCTAAATTCAATTCCCAGCACAGAGGACTTGGCAGGGGCAGGGTGTGAGGTATACACACACACACACACACACACACACAGGATCCCAGCAATTAGAAGACTGAAGTGGAATGATCATGAGTTTAAGACTAGCTGGATTACCTAGCAAGATCCCGTCTCAAACAAACAGCAAGCTAATGAACCACCACCACCACCACCAAAAGCAACCAATCAATCAATCAAACAGCAAACTAAACAAACAAACCCAGAAAAGAGCTTCAGGGTCCTCATCACACTCTCTTAGTCAGAGATTCTATTGCTGAGACAAAAAGTAAGTTGGGGAGGAAAGGGTTAACTTAGCTTACACTTCCAGATCATTGTCCATCACTGGAGGAAGTGACTACAGGAACTCAACCTGGAGGCAGGAGCTGATGCAGAAGCCATGGAGGGGTGCTACTTACTGGCTTGCTTCCCATGGCTTGCTCAGTCTGTTTTCTTATAGAACCCAGAACCACCATCCCAGCACACCACTCACAATGGGCCCTCCCCTACTGATCACTAATTGAGAAAATGCCTTATAGCTGGATTTCATGGAAGCATTTTCTCAACCGAGACTCCTTCCTCTCTGATGACTCCGTCAAGCTGACACACAAAACCAGCCAGCACATCCTACCCTCTGCTCTGCTGAGGTCCTGAAGCATCAGGATGACACTAGAACCTGTGTGGTCACAGTGAATTTTACTTAGAGGTGTATTTATATTTGAGAAATACCTTCCCTACTTAGCTCTGACTGGCCTGGAACTTTCTATGTCGACCACGCTGGCCTTTAACTCACTGAGATTCATTTGCCTTGCCTCCTGGATGCAGGGATTATAGGCCTGCACCGCCATGCCTGGTTCACAGAGGGTTTTACATGCCCTCCCCCACCCCCTCTTGCTTCCTGGGCCTTGTCTCCATGGCTCTCTGCTCCCTCAGCCCCAAGGTGAAAAAGGATGTATCTGAAGGTCCTTCTGCAGTGCTTGCTTTCTATGGGGTTGACATTCTAAGTCAAGGTCATGGATAGTAAGTGAGATCAGCAGCTGGACCCCTGTGCTGTTCTGGCCTGAGTCTGTGTTCACCATCACCCAACAGTGCCAAGGCACAGTGCCTTTCATGGGGCCACTGCCTCTCTGCTACCTAGTCCCAGCCCAGGACACATGGCTCTAATGCATCTATATAGCAAGCTAGTTTGGAGCTGTGCAGCGTCCCAGTTACACGCTGACCCATGCATAATCCACCAACCTCTGATTCCTTACCTATGGACAAAAAATATCACAGGGATGGGACAGACCTCCTATCTATGTCCTGGTACTCAGCCCAGACTTGTCCCTCAGGCATTGCATGCCTAGTCCCTCAGCTCCTCAACTGGGTATGAAGTCTTCCAGAACACAAAAGCTAACCTGCCAACAACACTGTACGTCTTTCTCCACCACAGCAGGGCCCACCTGCCCTTGCTACTTTTACCCACACAAGACACAGGAGAAGGCCACCTGGTGACAGTCAGATGACGAGTCCTTTATTTTTTGGCAATCAAGAGCAGGCTCTCTACCCAAAAGAGAGATAGTACCAAGTGTAGAAAGCCAGACACCACAATCACATCACTCCTGGGGCAGGACAGGGGCAGAAGTATCAACAGTTGAGTTGATTAAAACCATTTGTTTTATGTTGCAAAACAATGGATCTCTAGAAGCTCCAGGTGGGGCCCTAGCTAAACCCAGGACAAAATGGAGTGACTTTGGGCAGTTCAGTTAACCTGCTCTACAGAGGAGGAAAGGGAAGGAGAAGCCAAGGCCACCCAGTCCCTCTGCCCTCAAACCTTCTCTGGGCACTGACCCCTTCCTAGGAGAAGACACCAAGTGTTCAGGAGGCCCCAGGTCACTGCCACATGGTAAGACAAACGCCCTGGCACTCTTCCCAGAACCAACGGCTTCTGGCTTTAGCAGACGAAAGAAACAAATGCCTGACAATGAGCATCGTGAAAGATTAATGCGGCTGACTGCACAGCAGGCGCTCAAGCCAGTTGTCAAATCCACGAGCAGAGACCTAGGCTCCAGGGTTCAGAAAGAATGTCAGGGACCTCACCCTGCCCCGCCCCTGCTTCCCTCCGCAGAGGCATCCCCTGGAGTGTCTATCTGGCTTCTTCTAATGCCCCTGGAGGCTCACAACCTTGCAGAGGCTTACCCCTGAATCACACCTGGATTGTCCTCAGGACAGTGAAACCCAGTGGTTCCCTCTCCCCAAGAAGTGGCTGAAGTGGGTACAAGGCCCCTTGCTTCCCTGCCTCTTTGGGAAGCAATAGAAGTGAAACTCTAAAATCTAAAATCCATCAGTTACAGGGCAGAAATAGCGGCCCCCGGATGTGGAGCTTGCTGCAGACTCTCCAGTCCTGTTTTCGCCTAAGTCCACGCCCTCCTATGCCAACCCCATCTCACAGATGAGGAGCACTGAGTCTTGGAGTAGCCTCATCTTATAATCAACATGAACAGTGACTCCGGTCCCCTGGCTGGCCTGATGCCAGAGCTCATGACTCTTATTTACCCTTCTTCAATCTTAATCTTCCTGTGAGAGCCACAAGCAATACGTGTGTGTGTGTGTGTGTGTGTGTGTGTGTGTGTGTGTGTGTGTGTCTTCTACACAAGGAGCCAGTTGAAATCAGATTGGGACCTACTCTGAGTTCCTCCATGCTTTGTAAAACAATAGGTTTTCAATCTATGCCTTGTCCTATGAAACGGTATTTTTGCAAGAAGTTATTTTTACTCCATTTTAAAAATGGAGGATGACTTTTTGCCTGAGTGAACACATGGTGACGCCACCATGTGCCTCTCACTACCAATAGCACAGACTGATAAATGACTTATTGCTGAGAGTTCAACTGGAGTCACTCTATAAATTCATTGAGGTGAATTAAGACTGTGGGGACACATGGGTTTATTAAGATCGCATCATGGGAACCAAGCTCAAGAATGTATCAGATAGACCAGACCAAAAACAGGGTATAATGCTCTCTTCTGGACACCCAACACTGTGATGGTTTATAGGGAAGGGCTCCTGGCACAGATGCCAGACAGGGCCAGCATATAGGAGAGGGTCTCCAGAGACCTGAGGAACTAGCTCATCTGTGCAGAGGGGACACTCCTGTGGCAATGGCTACACAGCCTCTGCATGCCCCTGGCTCCTCGCTGCAAAGATGACAGAGCCTTGGAGGATTAGTGGGGTTCGAATTTACGTGTTTTAAAAGTGGCCGAGGCTCGGACATGGTAGTAGCACAAATCTATAATCCCGAGACTCAGGAAAAAGGCTGGAAGACCGTGAGTTTGAGGCTGGTCTGGGCTATATAGTGAAACCCTGCCTCAAACAGAATGAAACAAGACAAGTTGGCTGGGGACACGCAGGATGAGAAAGGGGAGCGGAAGCTAGCTGTCCACCCGACCAGCCTGTGGCTTCCCTTCCCTGCTTACTACCCAGAGCATAGTGGGGCTCAGGCTCCCCACTAGAACTCACTAGGGCTGCCTGGTGAGGAGAAACACCACGACTTTGTGGGAGCTGACTGCCTCAAATCCCGATGGTGTCCCTTTCTTACTAGACTGGCCACTTCCCCACTCCCGCCAGCTCCCGCCTCGGTACGATGGGATGGATGCTTTCTAGTAAGCATCAAACACACAGCACACATCAGCTGTTTGCCTCCTTGGGGATCTGTGTATCCACCAGCCTCCAGAGCTGGTGAGAAGATGCTTCCTGCTCCAGCTAGATTTTAATATTTAGATGGGAAGCTGGGCTTTTAATTTTTATTGGGGAAGAGATTTAATTCCCAGTCTTTTAGAAGTGTTCGGGAAAGCAGAAAATGCCTCTTTTTACAGAGAATATTGTACCTTGAATCAAAATGAGTGTCAATTATCTTAATGGCTGTTACATAAAGTGCCTGCTTAGTCATTTCTTCAACTATTTGTCTGAAATAGGGAATTTCTCCAACTCACAGAGGAGACTGAAATGAACTGAAATGCATTTTCACTCCCAGTAACTCTACAGTGGGTGTCCTGCAGCTAGGAGTCCTGACATCCCAGTAACCACAGGGACAGCAGCAATCGCAGTGTGGGCTGCACCACTCAAATGCTCTCCCTGTCTCTACACTGAGCCTGAGACATTGGGGAAAGGCTGTCCAAAGCAGGTCATCCAAACACATTGGGGAAAGAAATACCACAGCCTACATACAGCTGACCAGGTCCTGACTGCAGCCCAGCCTCACGGTCATGCAGAAAACTCTGGAATCTTTGCCTGCTAACGTGAGGCGGCCTCTATAACGAGTGCCTGTGTTTGCTTCGTACGTGGAATTTCATCACAGAGCATGGCTTGGTTTTGAAGTCCATGCACGGAGACAGATGTGGCGTGCAGTGATGAGGATGTTTTGTGTGTGATGCCCTGATGGACGAGGATGCGGCTTAACTGGTATTTTGGCCAGCAGAATGAATAGCCAATTTGGTTCCCCTGCAGCTGTAGCAGCTGCCAGGAAGTCGGACAATGAAGTGCCCAAGTTTAAAATGGATGGAGCCATGGTTAGAGGGACAGCAGTCACGCAGGCGGCTACAGAGTCAACCACAGCCTCCCAAGGGTGACTTGAAGTTCAAAAACACACATCCTTATCTTAGAGCACCTGGAGTCTCTCAAACCCAAGAAAAGCAATTCTTCTTGGTCTGTCCTTCATTTGGTCCACATGCCAGGCTACTCCAGAGCTCCAGCTGGGCCTGGAGGCTGCTCCACCCAGCCCACCCCTGAACCTCTACCACTCAGTCCTTGTGGACATGTGCTGCCCATGGTGACTCCAGAACTAGCAGCATAGTGGTGCCGGGGCACAGAAGCCCTCTGCAGATGGACTCCACTGTCCACACACAGACTTACCTCCCAGCCTGGAAAGAGTGTTAAGCCACAGATCGAGCTCTGTGGTAGACCGCCTGCTGTAAGCAGAGCCACAGAAGGGCCAGGGCTTCAGGCTCAGGGCCACCCTCCAGGGAGGAGAGAGAGGGAGGTCTGGAGAAGCAGGTTCTGATCCACTAGGATGTGAGAAATGAACTCCAAGTTAAAGGCTCGGTGCAAGCAAAGGTCAGCAGACCAGATCGTGGAAGAGAGGGTGTCCTGGTGAGCCTAGCAAAACAACAATAGCATGAAAAGTTTTAATCAGGGGGTAGAACATGTCAGGTCTTACTGGCAGCCTATAAGCCAAGGGCAGTGGAGGCCATAGAAGAAATTTAAACAGTAAGTTGCCCTGTTGTGTTTTCAGGCCAGGACAGATAGACTATCCAACCAACAGCCACAGGAGAAAGTGGATAGACTCCAAGGTAGACTCAAGAGTGCAAGACGTCAGCCAGGCCCAGTGGTGCACACCTTCCCAGCAGGAGGGTCTCTATGAGTTCAAGACCAGCCTGCTCTACATAGTGAGTTCCAGAAGAGCCAGAGCTACATGATGAGACCCTGTCACAAAAGACCAGAGACAAACCAAAAGTAAAGAATGCAAGACTTCATGGTGGATAGCCTTCTAGTATTAAACTCCCCACCTTGGTGGTTTGCTGTAACTCTGCCTTTCAACGTGTTTGAGGTACTGTCTCCAGGTGTGAGACAGGAGCACTCTCTTTCTTGCATACATTTTCAACTTGGTCTCTTACCGGACGCAATGGGGTTGAGCCAGGAGGTTGACAAGTACCCTGCCTTCCTGGCCTGGAACCCAAGATCCTGGACTCTTCAGCAGCCCACACATGGCATCCAGCTTACAGGACCTGGGGTCCGCCTGTTGGAACATAGATCAGAGATATCTGCCCTTGGGTCCCTGGTACAGTGTGACTTCTAGACACATGTACATGGTGTGAGATATGAACTAAGCATTTGAGGACCTGGCATCATCATGTCTAGGAAGCAAGCCTAACTTCACTTGTGTGAACTTCATCCCTGGCTTCTCAACCCCAACCTCTTGCTGCCCCCCACTCTCTCCCAGATAAGCCCTCTGTATTCTGACCTCCTCCTTATGACCTCCAGCTCTTTACAATTCCATGGCCTTCTTTCCCTCTCTCTCTTCCTCTCTGACCTTGTCTACCTCTCTTCCTTCCCTCCTTCAGTCCCAAGTTAGCTACCACTGTGTAACAAATACCACACAGCTTAAAATGCTAACCTTTTATTTAGAAAATGTGGCCTTACAAGATGGTCAGATGAGAAGGCAGAGCGCAGAGAGGAATGGCCACCACATCCTTGTGACATCAAGCCTCTTGCATCTCACAGTTCTCTCTGTGTATGGCTGGAGCTGTCTTTTCCTATACCCTCATACCTGGTCTGTCTCAGGACCAACTCAGCAGTAAACTGGAAATGGCTTTAGCAGATTATTTGTAGTGTCTGCTTGTCATCCCCAGGCCACTGTCTACCCCATGAGCTAGGCTGGGTAGTGAGAGCAGAGAAAAGCCACATGATCAGACTCACCAAAGTCCCAAGGAGAGAAGAAACTCAAGCAAAATCAGCAAAAAACACTTTTTCTACATTAGATGGAAGGCGCTTG
Source organism: Apodemus sylvaticus (assembly GCF_947179515.1). NCBI lineage: Eukaryota > Metazoa > Chordata > Mammalia > Rodentia > Muridae > Apodemus > Apodemus sylvaticus. The sequence continues at coordinate 75,861,280 of NC_067482.1, forward strand.
AGGAACCTAGCCAAGCAAGGACAGCCAACTGAGCCCAGCCCTAAATAAACAGGTGGGTGGATGAAGAAGAGGAGGAGGAAGAGGAAGAGGAAGAGGAGGAAGGGAAGGAATTACAGGATGGGTGGAAGGATGAATAATGGATGTATGGATGAATGGATGGGTGCTTGATGGGTAGGTAGATAACAAAATGAGTGGGTCTACTGATAGATATTGACATCAGTAGAAGAGGAGGGGATGGATTGACTCATGAATGATAGGTGTCTGAATAGAGGGATAGGTAGGTTTATGTTTAGATCATAGATGTGTATGGGTGAATAGATGAGTACTTGGTGGATGGGTAGATGATGTGTGGATGATAGGTAAATGGATGGATGGATGGATGGATGGATGGAAGGATGGATGAGTAGATGGATGGATGATGGGTAGATGGATGGATGATGAGTGGATGGATGAGTAGATAGATGGATGATGGATGGACGGATGAGGCGTAGATGGGTAATGGGTGTGTAGGATGGAAGGAAAGATACACGGTGGATTTATGGATGGATGATTGTTGGGTGGTTAGATGAGTCAGGGGTGGCTGGATGGTAGGTGACTGGACATATGCTGTGAGGGGTAGATGGGTGTGGGCAGAGGAGAACTTACCTGCAATCAACCATTGTAGATGCCTGGGAATCTTGAGATTCGACATTGACTTTCCTCTCTGAACCTTGCCTGAGCCAGCCTTCCTCCAGGAGCCACACTGTTGCAGCTCATCAGGATTTATTATTTGTCTTTTCCTTAGTTATGGAGGCACAGATACGTGCTAGGGTATGCTGCTTAGTTCTGTCTGCTGTCAGAGCCCATAGGGAGCCTAGCCTTGGTGGTTGTTTTTCCCTCCCTTACCCAGCAGATGTGTCTGGCAGACAGTGGATTTCGTCATTTTTCTTCACTTGGGCCTGTATTCCTGGGTAATAACCAATGCTTACAGGAAAGCTGAAGTCTCCAGTAATGAGATTGAAATCAGATCTCTGTGCACAGGCTGCACAACAGGCTCTGGAGGCCGTGCATGCTGATGAGGCTGCTGACCTGAGTTATCCATCTGGACAGAGGGACTCCTGTCCAGCATCCCCAGTGTGCTGCCCCTAGCCTGCTTCATGTTCACAGAAAAACTAAAGAGAGTGGATGCCCCTTTCCAAGGCCTGGGATGTCTCTGCTCTCATCCACATTCTAACGGACACAGGAAGAAAGAGCCTCTGTCAGTTTTGGAGTGATCCCAGGAGGAGCTAGACCAGAGGGTGATCCTTAGGGAACACTACCCAAGAGAACAGGAAGGTGCTGGCCCAGAGAAGGGCAGCCCAGTCGCAGCAAGCCCCTTCCAGGACCCTCAGAGTGACTCTGCTCAGGAAAACAGCATCCAGGGGCGACCTTGTCCAGGGAGGACCACGTCCAGGACTGTCCACACTCACGCTGTTGTTGTGTTTGGAGAATTCTCCAGCAAACAAGAGTGCCGAGTGTGCCCTCACCCTTTCCCTGCCACGGGCTTCTGTTCCTCCTGTGCATTTGTGCATTTGCTATGTTCTACTCCTTGGTCAAATCTGGCCTCTCTTAGAGGATGTCCCCACGCCTCAACATCAGCACCCCTTGTGGGGAAGAGAAAGAACCAGGTTTGGCAGGCTAGCCGTTGAGACGCTGCCCTGCCTGGTGGGAAGCCTGATGCTGATCTACCAAGGTCCCATTGCTGCGCCCTGTGAGTCTTTGTTCCACCCCGTGTCGTCTTCTCGACTGTGTTTTCAGGAACCTTGTTAGCTTCAGAAAATGTTTTCAAAGAACCAGCTCTGGGCTTTCATCATCGCTTTCTGTGGGCTTGCGTTTCTGTACTTGTTACCTTGAGTTTGGATAAACTTGTTTCCTTAGCTTCTGGGGTATGGTCATTCACTATGTGCTGCTTCTAAGGCCCTCAGAAGCAGGGAGAGCTTCTGAGCCCCTCCCCACACTGCCTGGGGTGGGGGAAGGGAGGACAAACCCCATCTTATTTCTGGTCAGCCTGGTCTCTGATCTTTGGGCTGATGTCATCTCTAATGTCTGATACTCCCATACTGAATTACATCAACATTCAGTTTCAAACGTTTTTTCAAATCCTCGATTTTAAGTTTGAAGCCTACATCATAATACATGGCTCATCAAATCTCAGACTGTTTATCCACTTGAGCTCTTTAATGCTTTCTGTTCCTGCCTCCTTGGAAAGTTGGGTGGGAACAACTTTCAAATGAAAAACTCGCAGAAGGACAATGGTTGACAAGAAAGATGATGGTGAGTGGTCTCTGGCTCCCAAATTTTCACCTGCCTGGTCACCTATACCCCACCCCAGGGTGCTGCCTGACCCCAGGTGCACCACCCAACTCTTCAGTGTTGTTGGCCTCCAAGATTCACTTGCTTAGGGGTGGTGTACACACCTCCTGCTGTGCCTGGGGAGGCCTTGGTCACAAGGCAAACAAGAAAGAGGTCCTTGAAGTCCTCAAACTGAGCAGAGTGGCTTATCTCTATAATTTCAGTTGAGGCAGAAAGGTTGCCATGAGTTTCAAACCAGCCATCCACAGACTGAGACCTGTCTCAAAACAAATGGGCAAAGGGGAAAGAAAAAAAGCGGTCCTTGCTCTGGAGCCTCTGAGCGCAGGCAAGGCAGTTTGGTCTGATGGGATATTCAGATCCTCAAGCCTCCCAGGCTGTCCCTCAGAGTGTTTGAAGGGACAGAGAGCACTGCCACAGAAGAGAAGGCAGACAAAACTGCTTTCTGTTGCAGAAGCCTGGCCTCAGAGCTGCTGAGTTTGTACCCAAGCCAGACAGGTTCCAAAGCCTGCCCTGGCTGACTATTCACAGGCACATCTGGATACAAGCCTCCTCCTCAGCCCAGGATGTCACCTCAAGAAGGCGGTCCTAAGACATCACGGCCACGCCCTTCCTGTAGCTCCTGGGATGCATGCTTGAGTTCCCTTGCGCTGCAGGAAAGGGTCTATCCTCTTTGCCCTTCAGCTGCTTGTGTTGCAATGTGGTGTCATAGCAGCGTGCCGTTGCTTAGATAAGCAGAGGAAAGCTCGAGGGCTCATCTGAGGACCGCGTTTTTCAGGTGACAGTGTGATTGTGGCAGTGCTGTGTTTCCAGGTGTGACCTCTGAGCACATTTGGGCAGAAGGAGTTTGTGGCACCCAGGACCTCCCTTCGCTTTCTCGGGGCACCAGCAGCTGCTTGGGGGTATCCCTTCTGTGGATGTCTTCTATGAGCTCAAGGTATAGAATATGTAGCTCAGCTACATTAGAGAATTTGACTAGCCTGAGCTATGTGAGACCCATTTCAAAGAGGAAGGAGGAGAAGAGAAAGGAAGAAGAGGGAGGGAAGGAGGGCAAGGGAGAGGTATGGAGGGGGTGAAGGTAGGTAAGCGAGGGAGAGAAAGAGATAAGGAGAGGGAGAAACTATTCTCATATTCCATCTTCCTTCAAGATCAAAGAGTCCATGGCTCCCTCTGCTCCTAGGTCCTAAGGAAGGTTCCTCTACCACTGAGTCTAGTGGCTTCTTTACCCAGGCTTTGCCAACATTGTCACAGAGACCTCTTGGTGTTTCTAGGTCCTCTCTTCTCCTGAAGACAGTCATTGGATGAGGGTCCTGTCCTTGCTCTAACTTCATGTCCACTCGATGTCACCTGCAATAATTCTGTTTCCTCCCAAAAGCCTATGTTTCTGGGTTTGAGGCTGCAGGCTCAACACATCTTCTGAGCAATTGCAATCGAACCAACTGTGCTTGGAACCCACCAGTGAGGTAAGCGCGTTGCTAAAGATATTTTTTGCAGACTTTATTTAAATTGGCAAATGACAATTGTGAGTGATTCATGAGGGTGCAGATCTGGGGTTTGGGACGAGCTCCTCAAGCTAACTAGCATCGTCCGTCTCCCAGGCCTCTCACTTTTGTGGTCAGGACATTCGAAATTCACTCTTCTGGCAATTTTGGAACATAAGATTCAATTGGCCCTCCATACATTGCAGAGTCCACACCAAGGTATCAAACAATCCTGAGTAGAAAATACCTGAGAGAAAAGTCACTACTGCACTAAGCATGTAGACTGTTTTTTGTCATTGGACCCCTAAGGGAGCCACACTGAGTAACATCTAGAGATAGTCTGAATCTCTGAATCTACGACAGGAGGATCCTCTGCATCGTTTTGGTGTTTTGTTTTGTTTGTTTTTTGTTTTGTGGGCCTTCATTTTTGGTTTGGTTTTGGTTTTCAAGACAGAGTTTCTCTGTGTAGCCATGGCTGTTCTGGAATTCCCTCTTTACACCAGGCCTTCCTTGAACTCACAGAGATCCTCCTGTATCTTCCCCGAGTGCTGAGATTAAAGACAAGCAAGCACTACCACTGCCCAGCTTGTGTTATTTAAGAGGCCTGAGTGCTTACAGATTTTGCCATCTGCAGAGTCCTGGAACCCTCCCTGTAGACACCAAGGGACTATGTACATTGCTGAACTGTAGTCACCACCAATTTGGCCTCCAAGGGTGACAGCATGAGGACACAGTCACACGGCTTTCAGTGTTTCTACCCATGAAAATGCAGGGGTGGGGTGGGGCTCAGCTCTGCCATGCTCTGTGGGTCAGTGCTCCTCAGTAAGAAGAAGGCTGGGGACAGGGTGAGTTAATGTAGGAGAGCAGCCTGCGCAGGGCTGGGACATTTATGCCACAGGCATCGCTTGGGGCCCAGCGCTCGGGGCAGCTTGCCAAGTGCATTTGTCAAGGAAAAGGATGCTTGGCTACTCAGAGGCTCATGATGACCCAGAAGCACGCTGAGGCCCTGCCAACAATGAAGGGACAGGGAAGGGAGCCAAGGCCAACAGCCTGGCTGAGCGCAACAGTCCTGACAGAGGCTACTGTGGCTAGAGATCCCCAGAAGGAAGCCTCAGTCTCCCTTCCGGCAGCCCTGGAGTGTCTAGGGACAAATACAGCGGGGAGCTGTGTGGCCGCACAGAGTCATGAGTGCAGGTCCCCACAGACCCTCTGGTCCCAACTCCCAGGGACTTTGCTTCACCCCACCTCCCAGTGGGGTGAAAGTTCAGACCAAAGAGCTTCACTCAAGACCCTAGACACTTACCAGATGTTATGGAAGGGATTGTGCCACCCTTTATGCCTCATATCAGGACCCCAATTCCAGCAGTTGGTCCCCACTCTGTTGAAAACGGATGGGGTCTCCTCTACTCTTTTACTGGCTTCTTTCCACAGGCATACCTCAGGTCACAGGCTTCAACAGAACTCATAGTGTGACCAGAGACAGAACAAACAAACAAGCAAACACCACCGCCAAACAGACAATGAGCCTTTTTGACTAGAAGCAGAGGAAACAAGTGTAGAGATCGAATCAGTGAGCATTACCATCAACAAAACAACAGCGCCTGTGATCAGCATTGCCACCGAACCTCAGGCTGAGGAGTAGAGCAGAGAGACACAGGCTCAGGTGGGCCTGGTGGAGGCTACCAGCCTGTACAAACCGAGGTGTCACCTCCAGGTGAATGAGTGACTGAGTGGAGGCAGTTTGGCTTCTCTGTCTGCCCAGGTGGGAGACAGACAAATGTGATGCTGCTGGCTTCTGGCTTAGCCCTGGGGAAGGCACCTGCCCTTCTGCAGGGCTGGGCATGGCGAGCCTGACTGTGTGGAAGACTGGGCCGGTTCCCAGGAAGTTTCTCTAAGTCATGGTCCTGGTTCTGTCTGAATGACAAGCTTCTGTCTCTCAGCCCCGCTCCTGGCCTGGCTTCTCTTTCAGGGTGTGCCCCTAGAAAGATGGTAGGGGAGATGCAACTGAATGGGAAAGTGATTGTGAGCTTCCCAAGGGACTAAGGCCAAGAGCCCATCCTCAGAAGTACTGTGTGGATCCAACCCTCAGGACAGACAGGTCACATGCATGCTGTCCTGGGACTTCCAGTCCTGGATCCCTGAGCTTAGGGAATGAGCAGCAGGGGTGATTCCTGGAGTGGCCCACAGTTCCTTCTCTTTCCCTAGGTCGCTCTGCTCACAAGGGGGTCTGTTTCTCACTTGAGGAGAACTGGCTGATAGAGTGTTTCCCCGACAGCAGAATACAGGTTAAAACAAGGAAAGAACGCAGGATGGAAGGATGGGTGTGTGCAGAACAGAGGGGTGAATACAGCATAGAAGGGTGGTAAGGGAGAACAAATGCTTTGGGGACAGGGCAGGAGCTTCTGGGCAGGAAGCTGGGAGGCAGATGCCTGAGAAGTCACAGAGGGCAAGGGCTGCCCCACCCCGGGCCCCCCACACATTGGGAAGGATCCACGTGACTAAGCAGGAGTAATGGGTCAGGTCAGAAGGGTGGAGGTGACACAGACAACAGCAGGGCCAAGGCTGAGAAGGAACCAGAGGAGCCAACAGCTGATCTGTGGACTAGGATGGCAGAGACAGGGAGAAAGGGGAGGCTGGGGTCAGGAATGGACAGACATGGAGGAATGACTGGGGTAGCTGACAGAAGTGTCATTTTGTCACTATAATGAATATCATGACCAAAGGCACTTGCGGGAGGAAAAGCCTTCTTTGGCTTACACGTCCAGGTCACAGTCAATCACTAAGGGAAGTCAGTCAGGAGTTCACTCACTGCCAAGGAAGTTCATCAGGAACACCAGAGATCACTGCTTGCTGGCTTCTACAGCCCAGGACCAGCAGCCTGGAGAGAGGGGACACCCACGGTCATCTAGGACATTCTGCATCTATTAGCTATCCCTTTACTGTAAAGACACACATACCCACAAGCCAATCAAACCTAGGCAATTCCTCAATCCAGGCTTTCTCTCAGATTGACTGTTTCAAGGGTCAAATGATCTTTCATGGGGTCACCTAAGTCCATCAGAAAACACAGATATTTACATTATGTTCCACAACAGAAGCAAAATTACAGTTATGAAGTAGCAATTAAAATAATGTTATGAGCCGGGCTGTGGTGGCGCACGCCTTTAATCCCAGAATTTGGGAAGCAGAGGCAGGTGGATTTCTGAGTTCAAGGCTAGCCTGGTCTGCAGAGTGAATTCTAGGACAGCCAGGCTACACAGAGAAACCCTGTCTCGAAAAAACCAGAAAAAGAAAAAGAAAAGAATGTGATGGTTGGGGATCATCACAACAAGAGGAACTGTATTCAAGGGTCACAGTGTTAGGAAGGTCGACAGCCACTGCTCTAGACTGTGTCAAATTGACAAAGCTAATGATAGCAAAGGGGTCCAACAACAAGGACAGCAGCCCTAAGCCTAGAGGGCAGACAGGAAATGGAAAGTCTACAGATGTGGAATGAGAGTGGAGGGTCCAGCAGGAGCTCGGGCAGCTGAGGAAGGACAGAGCAGCCTTTGAGGAAGACCAAGAGAGATGAGGCGGGCAGGGAGAAGGGATGCTGCAAGGCTCTCCCCGCCACACGCTCTGGGTGGAGGCTGAGAGAGAGAGCAGATGGTCAGAGGGGCAGGGACAGGGCTTGGGAACTGCTAAGGGTGTGGGATCAGGCAGTTTGATAGGAGAATTTCTGTTTCCCCTTGTTCCCAAAGGAGAAGAGAGAGATGACCAGTGCTAATGAGCAAAAATATAGCAGTATACAGGGAAAGCTAAATGCCCACGGAAATGGAGAGAGAGAGAGAGAGAGAGAGAGAGAGAGAGAGAGAGAGAGAGAGAGAGAGAGAGAGAGAGAGCTGGTTGAGGCTGGCTAATGGAAGTGCTCCAAATACACACTCTGGGAGTCTTTCCATATATTACACACACACACACACACACACACACACCTGGTATGTGTGTACATGACTATGCATATCTGCTGGTACATGCAGATGTGTGTCTCTGTGGTTCTACCACACCATCATACATATGTATGGCCACACACTATGCACACCTGCTTCTTGCCTCCCAGCACTAACCAATAATGAAAGCAGTGCCCTGCTGAAGCTCCCAGAGCCTGAGGCAGGAGGAGAGGTGCCCTGTACTCCAGCTGTAGAAAAAGGAGGTCTCGGGAGGGAGAATGGGGAGGAGGGCATTAAAGGCCAAGCCAAGCAGGAGCCCAGAAACACCACACACACACACACACTCTGAGACTGGAAGCAGGATGTGAGCATCAGCACCTCCCCTCCCTCTGGGAGCAGAGCTGGGTGGGGCAGGGGGTTGGGGATAAGAAACTGTGTTCTGTGTGGTGTGCGGCAGCTGGCAGCCCTGTGTGGGGCCCTGACTCAGGCCTATTCTGAGCTGGCCCCTCATCACCACTTGGGAATTCGTGACGCACTGCCCTCCTAAGGGTGCCAGCATGAACTTACTTGGTAGTTCAAGTGAATTCAACATGTTTTGATTTGGCTTTTTGTTTTGGGTTTTTTGTTTTGCTTTGTTTTGTTTGTTTAGAATTTTTAAAAGAATTTTTGAAAAAACGTTTCAGGATGTCCAGAAGAAATTCCCAAATCAAAATTCATCTCAGATTCCCCACCAGTAAGATGGAGGATGGATGATTTAAACTCAAAAGTTGTCTTCAACATTGCCTTGTAGAAGAAAGAAAAATGAACTTATCCTCACTAACATGTGAAGGAGTTCATTGTCAGAAACATGGGAGTGGAATGTTTCATGGAAACCAGAGTCGGTGAGATCTGTGTGGGCAGTGGAAGAAGGCTTGAGACAGGCAGCCATCGACACAGGCTGGAGCATCCCCACAGCAGGCGTCCTCAGGGCTGAAGCCTGAGAGTGGACAGGTTCTGCCTGGCTCGTTGCCTTCTGACTGTGTGTGACCTCCCTCTTGGGACTTTGCTCCTCTTGAAATGGTACCAGAGGAGAGTGGTAGCATCTTCATGGTGGTGACGAGGAGACCAGCTGGGAACACCACAGGATTCTGCGACCCAAAAATAGCATAATATACATTATATGTACATTCTATGTGTCATGAGCTTTAGAGCTCTCTGAGAAACTGACTCTGAAAACCAATTTGCTTCCCTGCCCCTTTCCAGACCAAAGTATGCTGTCTCCATGTCCCCCCAGGTCCTTTGTCTGAGGATAGGCTGTCTCCCTGACTCTGTGACAGGGAAGGCAGAGAATAGCAAACAGTAGGGAGTTAAGACATTGTCCTTAGAGTACGCAGTTCTGAGTGGATGTCTTCATCCATCCCGCATCCCAGGCGTAGGGATCTATGCAGAAGAGCAGGCAGGATGACCCTGCTTCCAACAGGGTCCGACAGCTTCCAGATACAACAGGACCGACACACATATGAGCTCACAAGAGACTGCGGCGGCATGCACAAGGCCTGCAAAGGTTCAAGCCAGACAGTGTCCTATCACTGACAGGAGGAAGCAGACGTGAGGTGCCACCCCTAACCAGGAAGCTATTCACAATCAATACCCATTTTCTCCAGCAGAGCATCACTGGGCTTTTGTTTTCTTTTGCAAGTTTAAGGGAGGTGAGGAGTTGTGGGAAATATGGTCAAGACATATCGTATGAAAAAGATAAACATGTCCATTGTCACCACTGCTTGTCCTGCAGGATAAAATGTCCGTGATGAAAACAGGAGCCTGGAGGCATATCATGAAGAGAGAAAGAACCAGGGCCCCTAGTGACTGCCTCAGTGTCCCCAGTCAATCTCTACTCCATGTCTCAAGCCCCCAATTTGACAGTGTGACCTTCGTTTGCTCTCTCAATCAGGCTACACCGTCACCTGGCAGCGATGCTGTTATCTCCTGACTTGATGTTTCCGTCTACCCGATGCTTCTGTCTGTTGGGAGGGGGGAGGACAGGGGTTGCTATTTGTTTTTTTAACTTTTGGTCGCTATCTGCTTGGTAAACTCACTTATTCTAAATTCAAAAGTGTATCGATCAGAGATCCCGGAGAGCACTAAGCCTTAGCTTAGTGCTGGCCACTCACTTTTCAATTGTCTCCGTCACACATGCGTAGTAGAGGGGAGGCACTCCCCCACAGTGCACATCTGTCAATTGTATTTGCATAAAAAGAGTGCTGGCTTTAGGACACACTTTGAGCATACATGGTCGATCTGTTTTAATAAAACAGTAAGTGTCTCAGGAGCTTTCTAACACATGTGGCTACGAAAAGCCTCTGCTTCGCACAGGGCCGCCTGCTCTGCTCCCCACTTCTGGCTTTTCCATTCTCGATGATAGGGTTGACCGATATTCGGTGGCTTGATCTTCCCTTGTTTTGCACTGAGCCAGGACATGGGATACTAAACATAAAGCAGAGGACTCAGACACTGCGCACAACTAGTGAACATGAGACTCAGGTCTGGGCAGGAGCTAGGGCCTCCCCCAGGTTGTACTGCTGGGGCTCAAACTGGCTGTCTGGCCAACACTAGCCCAGAGCACCAGCCTGTCATTCTGCCCAATAAGAACAAGACATATGGCAAGAACAGCCCTCAAAATCTGGAGAGGCTTCGCATGGGCTTCTCCTCCATGTCTCCAGGGTGATGTTAGCTTGAAGAGGATAAGGGGCCACCTTATTTACATCATGGCTCCGCTGAACCAGGAGCTGGGCCCCGGGTGTTTCCCATGAGCATGGCAATATGAACTGATGGATTTCAGGAAGTGGAGAAGGGAGCACTTTAGAGAATAAAGATAGCTGTGACTTTATCAGGCCTCAGGCAAGAGTATGTACAACTGTGGCAGCAGCGGATCTCACGGCGGCCACGGAAGCCACCACCTCAAGTCAAAGGAGAAGTTCTCGACAGTATGAAACAACCGTCACTACCATTTACAAAGCCAGAGCTGTGCACAGGCCCAAGGCAAACACGTGTCCGGCTTGGACTCCGGCTTCTATCCCATTTACGGA